>NC_091956.1:76706458-76998958 GCF_031021105.1 Erythrolamprus reginae | reverse complement strand
CGTACGCACAATTTGCCTGTGTACACATTTAAACGCATTCATACACATTTACAACGTATATATTTAAACGAGATATAAATTATGAGGGGAAGGGCGGAAAGGGGGGGGGGAAGTCGCGCACAGAGAAGCTTCCTGGCAAATAAAGCAGCCCGGCTTGAAGGGCGAGCGAGCAAACGGCGCGTTGCGTGAGAGAAGGCCACCAACGGCAGCCTCTGCCTTATATAGGCAGGAGGCGGGGTTAGAGGGCGCGCGGGGGCGGGGCGGGGGCTCCCTTTGAAGTCTCCCGCCGGCTGTCTCTTTCATCCTCTCTCCCCGCTTCCTCCCCCCCTTTCCGGGCCTCTTTGTGTGTGACTAAATTTGGCGAGAGCGGAGAGCGGCGCCAGGTTTTTTCCACGTGTGCTCCGAGCGCCCAGCTGAGCCAGGCAAAGGTTCTCTTCCGGGTAAGGAGACGGGGAGAGAGAGAGAGAGAAAAAGATCAAAGAGTTTGGGGAGTTGAATCCGAAACGCGACTTGGAAATAACACTTAAAAAGAAGAGGAGGAGGACGAAGAGGCGGAGGGCGCCCAACCCCACCGAGCCTGACGCATCTCAGCCTCCGGACAAAACCGAGTTGGATGGAGCAGGAGGAACCCTGAGTTTTATATACAGTATATATATATAAACGTGGGAGGAAGGAAAAATATAAACCCGCTTCCTCCAATTGCTTTGATTTTTATTTTATTATATGTGTGTGTGTGTGTATGTATGCGTATATATATATATACAATACATACATACATACATACATACATACATACATACATACATACATACATACATACATATAGTTCTGAGTTCGGGTTTTGCCCCGTGTAATATTACACGGGGGCAAAACCCGAACTCAGAACAATCTACATACATATACCCGTGAAAATCTACGAAAACAAATAAATATATATAATATATAATGTCACATGTTTTTTTGCTGAATTTGAAAATTAAGGGAGACTAGCATTCACCATCATCAGGCTGGAGTTCCAATCTTTGTGTTTTTGCAAATGAATATTAGCAACTGACATTTCTTCTTAGCATGCTAAGAAGAAATGTCAGTTGCTAATATTCATTTGCAAAAACACAAAGATTGGAACTCCAGCCTGATGATGGTGAATGTGATTTCACCGAAACGTCGCATAGACATGCAAAACATTACACAGGGCAAAACCCGAACTCAGAACAATCTACATACATATACCCGTGAAAATTTACGAAAACATATATATATATATATATATATATATAAAATTCAGCAAAAAAAACATGTGACATAGATAGATAGATAGATAGATAGATAGATAGATAGATAGATAGATAGATAGATTATTTACTATATTTACAGCAGCACGAAGCTTACAACTTCAGCCTGATGATGCTGAATGTGATTTCACCAAAACATCGCATAGACATTCAAAATATTACACAGGGCAAAACCCGAAGAGGACTCTGGGAGATTACAACCAAATACAATGATATAAATAATATAAATATAATACAGTACAATGATATAAAAAAATAATAAAATAAAAATCAAAGCAATCGGATGAAGCGGTTTTAGGTTTTCCTTCCTCCCACATTTCCGAGTTGGTTTGGCATTTTGACCATTGCATTAATAGGAGAGAGGGAATATAAATATAAAATATAAGTGTAAGCGTCTTGCCGTGCGAATGGGAATGAACGATTTTAAATATAATACAATACAATGATATAAAAAAATAATAAAATAAACATCAAAGCAATCAGAAGAAGCGGTTTTAGGAGGTAGCAAAATTACCCCCGTGTTTCAGTGAGGTTTTACCTGCGGCTCCGTGCGCAATTTTTCTACCTCCACAGGTGCAGCAGCAAAATTGCGCTGGTCCCACAAGAACTTAGGAGCCGCCGTGGTGAGCGCAATTTAGCATTCCGGCTCGTAGCCCACCGCTGCCTATTCTGCAGAAATTGTGTATCGTGGTAAAGGCATTCAGTATACCTTGTGCCATTGACTCTGAGACATAGAAACATAGAAGACTGACGGCAGAAAAAGACCTCATGGTCCATCTAGTCTGCCCTTATACTATTTTCTGTATTTTATCTTAGGATGGATCTATGTTTATCCCAGGCATGTTTAAATTCAGTTACTGTGGATTTATCTACCACGTCTGCTGGAAGTTTGTTCCAAGGATCTACTACTCTTTCAGTAAAATAATATTTTCTCATGTTGCTTTTGATCTTTCCCCCAACTAACTTCAGATTGTGTCTCCTTGTCCTTGTGTTCACTTTCCTATTAAAAACACTTCCCTCCTGAACCTTATTTAACCCTTTAATATATATTAAATGTTTCGATCATGTCTCCCCTTTTCCTTCTGTCCTCCAGACTATACAGATTGAGTTCACTCTACTAAACAAATAATTCCCTCAAAACTGTCAGACTTTCTACTAAATCTACACTTCTATTCTACTAGTTTTTCTCATCATTCCTATCACCCATTTCCTCCCATGTTGACTGTATGACCGTAACTTGTTGCGTATATCCTAAGATTTTTATTAATATTGCTTCTTCATTGCTTATTTGACCCCTATGACAATCATTAAGTGTTGTATCACATGATTCTTGACAAATGTATATTTAATTTTATGTACGTTGAGAGCATATGCACCAAGACAAATTCCTTGTGTGTCCAATCACACTTGGCCAATAAAATTCTATTCATTAAGTCTTTCCTGATACGTTTTATGCTTAAGACTTTCCACCATTCTTGTAGCCGTTCAATTTTGTCAATATCTTTTTGTAGCTGAGGTCTCCAGAACTGAACACAGTATTCCAAATGTGGTCTCACCAGCGCTCTATATAAGGGGATCATAATCTCCCTCTTCCTGCTTGTTATACCTCTAGCTATGCAGGCAAGCATCCTACTTGCTTTCCCTACCGCCTGACTGCACTGTTCACCCATTTTGAGACTGTCAGAAATCACTACCCCTAAATCCTTTTCTTCTGAAGTATTTGCTAACACAGATCTGCCAATACAATACTCAGATTGAGGATTCCTTTTCCCCAAGGAACATATCTTTTAAAAGAAAAAAAATTATTTAAACATACATATGCAGAGATATACAGTGGTACCTCTACCTACAAACGCCTCTACTTACGAACTTTTCTAGATAAGAACCAGGTATTCAAGATTTTTTTTTGCCTCTTCTCAAGAACCATTTTCCATTTACAAACCCAACCCTCCAAAACTGTAACCGGAAAAGGCAAGGAGAAGCTTCCGTGGGGCCTCTCTAGGAATCTCCTGGGAGGAAACAGGGCCGAAAAAGGTGGGGAGAAGCCTCCATGGGGCCTTTAGGAATCTCCTGGACAGAAACAGGGCCTCTACCCTCCCCAATCACACACATTATCTGCTTTTACATTGATTCCTATGGGAAAATTGCTTCTTCTTACAAACTCTTCTACTTAAGAACCTGGTCACAGAACGAATTAAGTTTGTAAGTAGAGGTACATAATTAAAATACCATATTTATACAAATACCTACAGGTGTATTTTGTTGCAATGAATACTAGAACTTGTTTGAAGAGGGAAACAGAATTTCCTTGCACTAAAATTAAAATGGGAAATAAGTTCTATGAAGAAATGCAGCCTGAGCAGAACAACTTATCTGCTGACAGATAGCTTAATAATTAGAGGCACAGTTGCTAATAAATATGTCCCATTGAGTTCAACTGGGCATTATTCCAAGAATTATCAAGCAAGTAGGCTTTTAAAAAGCTTTCCATTGCTGCAAAGGGAATTTTTACAGCCTAATTACTGAGTTTGTTTATATAACATATTAAATGAGTGGCAATTTAACTAACTAATGTGAATATAAACATAGGCTCCTTAATCATAGCGGTTAATTTCTCAATGGTTATTAAACCTACAATGCCAAGATAGTACTACCACGGAACATCACAACTTGTAGAACTGCTTACAAGATTTGTAAGTAAAGAAAATATGCCTATAGGAATAGAGAATTTTCTAAAATCGTCTTGCAATACAGTGGTACCTCTACTTAAGAACGCCTCTACTTAAGAACTTTTCTAGATTAGTGATTTTCAACCTTTTTTGAGCCGTGGCACATTTTTTACATTTACAAAACCATGGGGCACATTGAGGGGGGGTGGGGTGGCTAAAAAAAGTTTGGACAAAAAAATTATCTCTTTCTCCCTTTCACTCAATTTCTCTCTCCCTCCCTCTTTCTCTCCCTCTTTTTTCTCTCTCTCTCCATCCCCTTTTCTTTCTTCCTTCTTTCCTCTTTTTTGCTCTCTTTCTCCCTCCCTCCCTCTATGTCTTTCTTTCTCTCACCTTCTCTCCCTCTCTCTCTCTCTCTCTTTCTCATTCTCTTTCTCTCTCTATTGCTTTCTTTCTCTCTCTCTTTCTCTCTTGCTTTCTCTCTCTCTTGTTTTCTTTCTCTCTCTCTTGCTTGCTTGCTTTCTCTCCCTCTTGCTCTTTCTCTCTCTCTTTCTTTCTTTCTCTCTTTCTTGTTTTCTTTCTCTTGCTTGCTTTCTCTCCCTCTTGCTCTTTCTCTCTTTCTTTCTTTCTCTCTCGTTTTCTTTCTCTCTCTGAGCTTTGTGGCACACCTGACCATGTCTCACGGCACACTAGTGTACCGCGGCACACTGGTTGAAAAACACTGTTCTAGATAAGAACTGGCTGTTCAAGGTATTTTGCCTCTACTTAAGAACAATTTTCTATGTAAGAACCCGAGCCAGGAAAAATTTCCCAGGAAATTTGAGAGTGGCATGAAGGCCCGGCCAGTTTCCTGCCATTCCCCCTTTAATCCCGGCCATCTGGGCTGCCAGAGGAGCCCTTTGGCGGCGCTTAAGGAGGCTGTGGCTTTCCAGAGTGAACGAAGCAGTTTCCTTTCTCTGGGCGCTTGGACCGGGAATAAACCTTTGCCAGCGCCCAGAGAAAAGAAACACTCCCTTTGCTCTGGGCAGCCGAGGAGTCACCACAACGAAGGAAAGGTGCTGGCTACAAAACGAGCAAGAAGCCTTAAAGTTTTGGAATTTTTTGATTCCCCTCACCTCACCTTCTTCCTTCGGCAGCAACTGTCCTCCTCCTCTTCTTCCTCCGCCTCCTCCCACCCAAATTCCGAGCTTTTATTTCTTTCCTAATGGGTTTGCATATATTATTTGCTTTTACATAGATTCCTATAAGAAAAATTGCTTCTGCTTAAGAACGTTTCTACTTAAGAACCTGGTCACGGAACGGATTAAGTTCTTAAGTAGAGGTACCGCTGTATATTATACAATCTAGCATAAATGTGGTTTGTTCAACCCTAGCTTAAAATGTTATATTAAAGTGGCTTGTAAACTAATGCACCTTAGCATTTGCCATTTTTGTTTGTTCTCAAGAAATATGCCTAATCGATTAATTAACAGGAATAAAAATAGTGTGTACTATTCAACTTTTATTTCTTTCTGCATGATAGGATTCTTGTTACAATTTTAAAAACCACAAACCTTCCTGAAAAATCAGTTGAGATTTTTTCTAAAATGACCCCTTTTTAAAAGATTTGAATGCAATCGCCATCATATTCAAAACGACATCATGTATGGAGTGAACCTGGAGTGTAAGCAAATATTATGACAGTAGAACAGGAGTGTCAAACTCACATCATGGTGCTGTCACGTGACATATCGGGACTTTTCCCCCCTTTGCTAAACTGGGCATGGGCGTGGCCAGTGCCTGATGCATCTGGGCTAGGAGCTTGACAGCCCTGCAATAGAATATCATTTCTGCAATTTTATTTACCCTAGAAATGTGTCTCTTGAAAACATCTATTCGTGTTCTAGAACAGGGTTGTCAAACTCAGGTTATCACAGCAGCATCATGTGACATTTGGGGACTTTTTTCCCCTTCGCTAAACCAGGTCTGGGAGTTTGACTGCCTTATTTATTTTATTATTTTATTTTATTTTATTTTATTTATTTTATTTTACTTTACTTTACTTTACTTTACTTTACTTTACTTTACTTTACTTTACTTTACTTTACTTTATTATTTTATTTTATTTTATTTTATTTTATTTTTTTATTATCTCCATATGCATTTTTCAGACAAGTCAAAATCTTAGAAAGGATGAGACGTATGGTAATGTCATGGAGAGTGTTATAATCATTCAAAACAGCAAGACGAAATGAATGAGCATTTATTTTATTTTATTTATTTTATTTTATTTTATTTATTTTATTTTATTTATTTTATTTTATTTATTTTATTTTTTATTTTATTTTATTTTATTTTATTTTATTTGTATGCCGCCCCTCTCCGTAGACTCGGGGCAGCTAACAACAATAATAAAAAACAGCATATAACAAATCTAATATTTAAGATAACTAAAAACCCTTATTAAAAACCAAACATACACATAAACATGCCATGCATAAATTGTATAGGCCTAGGGGGGAAGGAATATCTCAATTCCCCCATGCCTGACGACAGAGATGGGTTTTAAGGAGCTTAAAAAAGGTGAGGAATATATCTGGAATATATGTTCTAGAATATATCTCCCAGTTAGAATGAATGGTTTGTTAGCATAAATCAGTAACATTATCTGACTCAACCTATTATTTTGTAATTTTGTAATAAAGAGCATGTAATATTCCCATGTGTCTGCAATCTTGAATAGGAACTTAGTTGAGAGGGGAAAATATCAATGAGAGGTTTGACTCTAACAATTCATTTCTACAGAAAGTAGGTGGAAAAACATTACATTGTGTGCTCTCCATATGCATTTATCAGACAAGTCAAAATCTTTTAAAGGATGAGACTTATGGTAATGTCATGGAGAGTGTTGAAATCATTCAAAACATAGCAAGACGAAATGAATGAGCATTCACCCCATGGCTCAAACAGCTGTGTTTATTCTGTTGATGATGTTGCAGCCAGACAAAGTGTCTGTACTGCTTCCAGCTTGATGCTGCCCATAGAGAATGCCCAGCCCGGAAATACTGGCCAGCAACATTTGACCAAGAGATATACAACTGCTCTAGTTAGGAACAAATTATGTCATTAGGATCATAAAGTAAAGCTGGATGAAGCTACCATCAGAAAATTACCGGGTCCGGGTCCCGTCGACTAAACAATGTCGTTTGGTGGGACCCAGGAGAAGAGCCTTCTCTGTGGCGGCCCTGACCCTCTGGAACCAGCTCCCCCCAGATATCAGAGTTTCCCCCCACCCTCCTTGCCTTTCTCAAGCTCCTTAAAACCCACCTCTGTCATCAGGCATGGGGGAATTGAAAATTTTTCCCTTCCCCCTAGGCTTATAGAATTTATACATGGTATGCTTGTTTGTATGATTGGTTTTTTAAATTGGGGTTTTTAAGATTATTTTTAATATTAGATTTGTCTACATTGTTTTTTTTTTATTGTTGTTAGCCGCCCCGAGTCTTCGGAGAGGGGCGGCATCCTGTCCTAATGTCTTTTTTATCTTTTCTATCTCTACTTTATACTTATATTATGTTAATCATACTACAATACAATACTATATTTGTATGACAAAAAATAAAATAAAATAAAATAATAAAATAAAATACTTGGGTAAATAACCAAATTATTTTCTCCAACAAAACCAAATTTTGTGGGTTTAAAAATCTGAAATATTACATTAACATATATAAGGTGGATTTATTATAAATCGCCAAGGACTATTGATTCATGATATTGTGGTAGTGACAAAGGACAGAAAAATCCTTCCCTAGATCTAGGGGGAAAATTGAAATTCTGGAGTAAAACTGGTGGCACAATAGTAGTCCTTTACTACTTGTCTTGAAGACACACAAACACACCTACCCTTCAAATACTCTTCAGGAAAGATAGTTGTTAAATTTGGCCTTTCTGGATGAAGCTACCATCAGAAAATTACCAATTGGCCTTTCCGGGTGTGATTGTGACACCTTTAAAACACCAAGAACAAAGTATAAGTCCTTCACTTCATTTCACACAGGCGATTGAACTGTCAGCAGATGGTAAACGCTTTCGGTCACCACTGATGTGGGCCAGATTTGAACCTGTGACCCTGAGGTGACAGGCCCTATCTCAAACAAGGAGCAGGCAAACATGAAAACACTTTGATTTTTCACAGAAACTGGTCTGAACTGAGATAACAGGGAGCTGGTTTAACACATAGGATCATCAGAAGGTCACCCAGCTGAAGGAAAGGTAGTGCTTCATTTGGACAATTCCCAATCTGGAAATACCTGTAGTTTGGTGGAGGGAATTTGCTTCAAGTGGAGAAGGTCTGTCTGGAATCCATACCACATCTCAGACATCAACACCCTTGAAAATGTCCAAAGATGAATATGATAAACTGGGGAATGAATTTTGGCTACACAATTGAACTAGAAAAATGGGAAAAATTATGGATTAACAATTGGCAGATGACAAGATCGACCGCATTCAAGGAAAACCAATTAAAAATGTTCTACAGGTAGCACCTATCGCCAGAAAGACTTGCAAAAACGTTCCCAAAAACCTCTCCAATATGTTGGAAGTGTAAAAAAGAAAGAGGCACGTTCTACCACCAATGGTGGACATGCACACAGGCAAAAAAGTTTTGGAATAAAATAACAAATTGGTTAAAAGAAATAGCAAATGAAGAAATCGGGAAAAAACCAGAATTATATTTATTGGGTATTTTTAATAAAAAAAATAGAAAACGAAGTAAGATACCTAGTTATACATATACTAACAGCTGCCAGAATAGTATACGCCCAACAGTGGAAAACAGATAAAATACCGGAAGAAAACATAATAATTAAAAAAATACTAGACTGTGCGGAGATGGACAGGCTATCCAAAAGATTAGAGGGAAAAGAAGAATCAGATTACTATAAAACATGGGCAAAATTTTATGATTGGCTAAAATAAATAAATAAATAAAAATTTGTGCAAAGCAACACGTCAAATAAAAGAATTCAAAAATTAATATTATGTAAAAGAAGTGTAATTCTCTGATCAAATATCCCAAAAAAATAGTGGGGAAACTTTCATTTCCCAAATGTTGTATATATATGTTTTTATGTATGTTTTTTTTCCCTTTGTCTTGTATGTCACATTTGTAAAATAATAATAATTTTAAAAAAAGAAAAAGAAAATGTCCAAAGATATTTCACCAGAAGAGCCCTTCACTCCTCCACTCGAAACAGAATATCCTATGAAAATAGACTAACAATCCTGGGCCTAGAAAGCTTAGAACTACGGCGCCTAAAACACAATTTGAGTATTGCCCACAAGATCATATGCCCCAACGTCCTACCGGTCAATGACTACTTCAGCTTCAACCGCAACAACACAAGAGCACGCAACAGATTCAAACTTAATACGAACCGCTCCAAACTTGACTGTAAAAAATATGATTTCAACAATCGAGTTATCGAAGCATGGAACTCATTACCTGACTCAGTAGTGTCAACCCCTAACCCCCAAAATTTTCCCCTTAGACTATGCACGATTGACCTCTCCAGGTTCCTTAGAGGTGCATAAGTGCACCAGTGTGCCTTCTGTCCCCTGTCAAATTGTCTCTCCTTATCTCATTTATCTTTTCTTCCTTTCAAATATGTTCACCTATACTTTAATATCTTTTCTTCTATTCGTTTCTTTAGTTATATTACTACATATCTATTCTCTTCAATGTGTATTATGTATTGGACAAAATAAATAAACAAACAAAACAAAACAAATCTACACTTAGAGCATATGCACTAAAGACAAATTCCTTGTGTGTCCAATCACACTTGGCCAATTTAAAAAATAATTCTATTCTATATCTACCTTCAACAGCTCTAGGAAGGGGACAGGGTTGTCATTGAAAATGTAATGCCAATCCAATGCATAATTGGCCTCTAGCATATATCCATCCTAAGATAAAAATACAGGAAATAGTATAAGGGCAGACTAGAAGGATCATGAGGTCTTTTTCTTCCGTCAGACTTCTATGTTTCTATGTTTCAAATGACAGGATATTTCTACACTATCACTTGTTTTTACTTCCTTTAACCTCAGAAGCAGCTTAAAGGCAATCCAAAATTGTTTTCATTTCTGCCAACTTGAAATGCTGAGAACAATAATAATAATAATAAAAATATTACTGTACCGATCTGCATTACTGCAGGTCTGTAGCAACAAACATCCTCCCATTACACTCTGGGCAAAAAGGGGGGGGGATTAAAACAACAAAAAAGTGGCCTAGCATTTTGTAGGTCTAGAGGGAAACTGACAAAAACCCTTGTCAATTTCACACTTGCTGCTTGAGAGGGGGGACCTCAAAGCCCTCCAGCTCGCCTTCCCCTTGCAAGACCTGAAGCTCATCAGGATCAAAGAAAAGTTTCATTTAGTGTGGAAATGAGGCAAAACATCTCACAATGTACAATCTGCACTGCAAGAGTTGTAGCTGCTGCAGAGCTGAGCCGGGAATAAACTAGCTCTGCTCTCCCACACTGTTGAGGTTTGCTACCAGAGGTTTGCTAGCTCTGCTTACCAGAGCTTACAAAATTTTTGCCAGACCCATCCTCAAATACAGCTCATCTGTTTGGAACCCATATCGCATCTCAGACATTAACACCCTTGAAAATGTCCAAAGAGACTTCACCAGAAGAGCCCTTCACTCCTCCACTCGAAACAGAATACCCTATGAGACTAGAGTTTCAATTCTGGGCCTAGAAAGCCTAGAACTAAGATGCCTTAAACAAGATCTAAGTATTGCCCACAAGATCATATGCTGCAACGTCCTGCCTGTCGGCGACTACTTCAGCTTCAACCACAACAACACAAGAGCACGTAGCAGATTTAAACTTAATATTAACCACTCCAAACTTGACTGTAAAAAATATGACTTCAGTAACCGAGTTGACGAAGCATGGAACTCTTTCCCGGACTCCATAGTGTCATCCCCAAACCCCCAACAATTTACCCTTAGATTATCTACGGTTGACCTATCCAGATTCCTAAGAGGTCAGTAAGGGGCGAGTACAAGTGCACTAGAGTGCCTTCCGTCCCCTGTCCTATTGCTCTCCTATATCTCCTATTCCTTTCTTCTGTTCCTATATCTCTTCTTTGATTCTTTCATTGATGTGTTCTATTACTATATCTTCTTTTCTATTATTTCTTAGACATATTTTACTATGAATGTCTATCTCCTCTATAACCTTCATCATGTATTTTACTATGTGTATATATATATATATGTGTGTGTTTTTGTAGATTTTCACGGGTACGGGTATGACAATCTTGGCATATTCGGGTTTCTTCCCGTGTAGGATTTGGAAATTTCTGGCGACGTTTCGACGAGGTGCCACTCGTCATCTTCAGGCTGGTGCTTCTGTCCTTGTTCGCAGGGGGCTGGACTAGGAGACCTCTAACATCCCTTCCAGCTCTATTCTGTTTTAAATTCGGGTGTTTGTTTGTATGTTTGTTTGTTTATTTATTTATTTATTTATTATTTGTTTATTTATTTGATTGATTGATTGATTTATATGCCACCCCTCTCCAAGGACTCGGAGCGGCTTCCAACAACAGTACAATTTACAAATCCAATATTAAAACCAGAACATATGAGCTGATTCTAGAGGGCCGGGGCTGCCACAGAGATATTATTTCATCGACGGAACCCAGAGAAGACCGACTCTGTGGGACCTAACCGGCCACTGGGATTTGTGCGGCAGAAGGCGGTCCCGGAGACATTCTGGTCTGATGCCATGTAGGGCTTTATAGGTCATAACCAACACTTTGAATTGTGACCGGAAACTGATCGGCAACCAATGCAGACTGCGGAGTGTTGGAGTAACATGGGCAGATCAACTCTTGTCAACTGGTTCATATTTATGACAATCGTGTGACCTGACAAGCAAAATTAATGAGGGAGGTAGATTCACTTAATTCATTTAACAGCTGCAATAATGTGTACTAACTTAACATCTGCTCAATTTCAATTGAGAACGGTAGAAAGAAATGGAGCAAAATTCACTTAACAAATGTCTCACTGAGCAACCTTAATTTTTGTCTCAATTGTGGTGGTAAGCAACATGTCTTAAACCCTCAAATATTTCAATGAAATTGCCAACAGAAGAATCCATTGACATAAAGAAGAGGTCAGGTTACCTGACTTTCAGGCACTAAAAAACTCTCGGAATGAGGATTATGGCTAATCTCTTGAAACTGATGGGAATTTGTTGTGAATGAAAGTAAAATGTTGTCATTTGGATTTAGACTATTATGGTTTTTTAAAAAGTGGCACTTCGAAGCTTTTAAAACTGTTAAATCACCTGCTACAAGGGCTTCTCCTTCTTTTTTCTTTTTGTCTCTGCTTAATCTTAATAGTATACTAATGTGTGATTGTTAATTCAGTTTATGGGTTGTACAAACCCCGGAGCCTGATTCTGTGCTGTTATCTATTACAGAAATGCAAACATGCTCTTTGATGTATAACTTCAGTGACTTGGGAGGATAAACATGGAATACTCCATGGGCAATTTTAAAAAGAAACCCTGGAAGACGAGCAATTTGTGGATTCCATTTTATAAATGATCGACACCAACATTGATGCTCTTGGATCTTGGCTATTTCCTATGGCAGGATTTCTACTGGACAGTTTTATTAACTAGATTTATGGCTATTTAATGTTGCGAGTGTTGTAATCTGAGATTGGCAATTGTGAACATCTAATCTGTTTATAGAAATAATCAGATACTATGCCAACAAAAGGGCAGCACCTATAAAGCGCTAGTAGAGTGCGTTGGTGCAATATGTTAAATCAAATCCTGTTATTTGCTCATTCATGATTCGACAACTCGGTTTCTGAAATCGTATTTTTTACAGTCAAGTTTGGAGCTGTTAATATTAAGTTTAAATCTGTTGTGTGCTCTTGTGTTGTTGTGGTTGAAGCTGAAGTAGTCGCCGACAGGCAGGACGTTGCAGCATATGATCTTGTGGGCAATACTTAGATCTTGTTTAAGGCGTCTTAGTTCTAAACTTTCTAGGCCCAGGATTGAAAGTCTAGTCTCATAGGGTATTCTGTTACGAATGGAGGAGTGAAGGGCTCTTCTGGTGAAGTATCTTTGGACATTTTCAAGGGTGTTAATGTCTGAGATGCGATATGGGTTCCAAACAGATGAGCTGTATTCGAGGATGGGTCTGGCAAAAGTTTTGTAAGCTCTGGTAAGTAGTGTGAGATTACCAGAACAGAAGCTACGTAGGATTAGGTTTACAACTCTTGAAGCCTTCTTGGCTATATTGTTGCAGTGGGCTTTGGCACTTAAATCTTTTGTTATTAGTATACCAAGGTCTTTAACCGAGTGGGGATTATCTATGATAATTTGATTATTCAGTTCGTATTTGGAGTTCAGATTCTTCTTCCCTATGTGTAGGACAGAGCATTTGCTAGTTGAGATTTGGAGTTGCTATGTGTTAGACCACTCAGAAACAGTGTCAAGGTCTTTTTGGAGAGTAGTTGTGTTATCGGTGGTGTTGAAGAGGTTTTAGAGAGGTGTTGCTTGCATACAAAAGGTTATTGATGTTCTTTTTCCTATTTTGAATGTAAGTTCATTTTTTAAAAAATCCAGCTTCCCTTAAGTTATGTTCAGGGTAACTGAAGGGTAGAATTTGCAGTCTTTTTTTACTCTTTTGCCAATGTAGAGCCAGTCGGTTTCACCGTGTTCTATTTGAACTATGGGTTCATGACCTATACATGGCTCTTGACGAGATGTTCTCAGACTCCCATTTTCCTAAACACATTCTACAACTTGACACGGCCAATTCCAGTCCTTGAAGGGTTCCAACCTATTCTGTTAGTTAGCTTAGTTTTTTAGCCTACCGTATAAAGAAGTAGGATTTTGAAGTGCTTTTGCATTTTTAAGTTTTAGTTTAATAACAGATGATCAACTCATGATTTTATTAAAAGATGTCTCAAACAGTTTTCTTTTAAACTGGAGAAGCTTGATTATGTTAGGGAGCTTCTCATTTAACACTTGAACTCAAACAAGGAGGGGTAATTATGAATTGATGAATCTACAGAAAAGTGCCTAAGGGTCTAATGCAAAATAAATGATGCTTTGGTATACTGTACTGAGATTTTTTTTTAAAAAAAAATTTCAGTTAGCATACTCGGGTAAAAACATAGTGAAATTATGAAGTCATTGTCAAATGAATTGACAATGTATTATAGAGTCTGCACACGCCATGTACAGTATTTGACATGTTTTAAACGTGAGTTTAAAACTTATTGTATAGAGATAAAATTATCTTTTTTTTCTTGATCAAACTAGCTCTTGGGACAAATTGTCACTTCTAAGATCAGAGAAGTGAACAGTAAGTTTTGAGAAAAAATTCTAAGAATGTAATCCTTTCATTGTGGTGTATATTTCTACAGTCAGAGGCTATAATTTCCTCCTGCAACCAACAGATGGGTTGGTTTTTAATTATATGACATAATTAGAAACCTTGTGATGTCATAGCAAGGAAACAACTGAGTCCAAGCACCTATTTGAAAACCTATCTTGGTCGGTAAGCCATTCCCACCCAGTCACATGACCTTTAAGCCCCCCCCGGTCACATGATTGTCAAGCCACTCCCACCTAGTCATCCTTTTATCCATAATCTCAAATTGAATGTGATCCACCATGTACGGGTACCAATTTTGCATTGTCCATTTTGTCGCATCCTTCCAACCCAAGACTATTACCGCCTGAGCTCTTTCTATCGCTGCTTGTTTTATTTCTCTAAATTCTCCCATCACATTACTTTTGACTAATACTGCCATTTCCTTAGTAATTATCCATCATACATTTAACATCCTATTAATCCTCTTGCACTTTAGCCAAAAATTCTGCACTACCGGGCATTCCCAAAACATATGCATAAACACTCCTTTATCTTGGCACCCATGCCAACAAATACCCTTAACATTCTGCTGAAATTATGCAAGTTGAACGGGTGTATAATACCACTTATGTAATATTTTCCTTCTCGTTTCCCTAACTCTTGTATTCTTAGTTTTCCTTATATTCTCCACTATATTTTTCATTTCTTGCGCCTCTACTTGTATCTCACTTTGCCACCATTTAGTCAATCCTTGGATCACCTCCCCATCTGATTGCACTAACATCTTATATATATTACTTGCTTGCGCCTTGGTACCCTCACTTTTTTTCTTTTATTATTTTCTCTAACTCTATCTCCTCCCTAAATAGTGCTCTGGATAGAAAACCAGAGCAGGGAGGGTTTAGAAGGGAGAGAATTAGTTTGATTTGTAATTATGAAGCCTACATGGTCCGAGTGTTAAAATGGATTATCAGAAAAAATGAGAACCATTCAAATTAGACTGCATCAGATCCTATGATGGCTTCAGCTTGTACTCAGGGTTGCCCTAGAACACAAACCATAATTGTTCCCCCACATTTCTGGAGGGAGAAAAGAAAAGCCCAATTTATTTTCATCGTTTGTTACAACACATAGTTTCCCTGGTAGTTGGAAAACAGAAATAAGAAACAATTAGGCAGCTTTATGTTAACAAGAATAAATGATTTTAGCTGCTGAACTAAATATAGAAAATCAGTAGAAGTAAAATTAATCTCTTGAAAAATAATTGAAGCTGAAAATTTCAGTTTGCTTTATCAAAGAGTTGGAGGGGATGAATCAAGCTTATGCCTGTTAACATGTAAAACGTTTAATGACTAAAACATAAAAAGGAAAGTGACAAGTTCTTAATCCACGTGGCTGAACTGGAGGAGAGTAAGAGAAAAACCTAGCTCCAAATTAAACATAGTAACATAGGATATTGTGATATTCTAATGCATTTCCCCCCCCTTTTCGTTGACTGTATGATGAATCAATAGAGGTTTTTTTGGGGGTAGCAGCATATGATACAAGATGGCTGATTTGTCATATGGCGGACATTTTATATTTTGATACAAGATGGCTGATTTGTCATATGGCGGCCATTTTATATTTTGATACAAGATGGCTGATTTGTCATATGGCGGCCATTTTATATTTTGATACAAGATGGCTGATTTGTCATATGGCGGACATTTTCTTCCCTGATTTTGAATTTATAATAAAATCTAAAGAGGGAGTGTCTGCCCTTCAAAGCAGGCCAAATTAGGGAACCTGTCAATTACGAGGCAGAATCGGAGCCAGACTTTGCTTAACTTGTTATTTTCAAGTTACAGCAACAGAACAGAGCAAACGCAGCAGTAACAGAACAGACAGGATATGAACGCACAAACAAACGCCTCAGACGACAGCTTATTTATAGTAGCTGTCAGCCGCAACAGCCAATCCAGACAAAGGGGTATTCCCACTTCCTTTGCCGGCCAATCAGGAGTGGTTTCCCAGTTGCCAGGGATGTAACACCACCGAAGTTATTAATGCTAATATTTTTATTATAAGATTACAGAACCTTAAAACCAGAAAAGGGCTGCAAATTTTTTTACTACCACACTGTGGGCATGGCTTATTTTGTGGGTGTGGCTTACCGGCCATGTAACCAGGTAAGTGGCTTGATAATCATGTGACCAGGGGTGGCTTAAGGTCATGTGACTGGCTTAAAGGTGGCCAATTTGATGTCACTCACGTCAAGGGTTTGGGTTAGGGTTGTACCTCAAAGAGATACAATTTCCCTATCTATTTACTATTACTGAACCTCCAAAATATACTATTGAATTCTATGTATATATGCCATATGTGTACATACCTATTACACACACAAATATACATTATCTACTATATAAACTGTATGTGTATGTACACACACAAATGCACACACAGCTTTTCTAAAATTATACACATTCAACCTCATTTACTGCGATAGGAAAAACATAGCTAGAGCCCAGAAGGGGAAAAACAGAGAAAAAAAATCAAACATTTTCTACCAGTTCTATGTACCTGACCAAAGTTTTTCTACTAGTTCTGCATACCTGACTATACCTGTAGGAGCCCATCACTGCCCCTGAGATCAAACACAACCCTAATGTGGCCCGCAATGATATTGAGTTTCATACTCAGTCCTATATAGCAGAGGTCTTCAAACTTGAAAACTTTAAGACTTAGGGACTTCAACTCCCAGAAATCTCCATCCAGCATAGCATAGCATAACAATTCTAAAAACCCGGTTAGAACTGGTAGAAGCCCACCTTTGGTTTACAGCTTAAAATCTAGATAACAAACTGTGTCCGGAGTGGGCCGCTCCTGGTGCAGGCCACTCTATAGAAAAATAATTAATAATAATAATAATAATTTATTAGATTTGTATGCCACCCCTCTTCGCGGACTCGGAGCATCTCACAACAAGCAATACAAAATACAAATCCAATATTAAAAACAATTTTAAAGCCCTTATTAAAAACAATCATACAACCAAAACAAATCATACATAAAATGGAACACTTGAGGGGTATATATCAATTTCCTCATGCCTGGCGACATAGGTGGGTTTTCAAGAGTTTGCGAAAGGCAGGGAGGGTGGGGGCAGTCCTAATCTCCGGGGGGAGTTGATTCCAGAGGGTTGGGGCCACCACAGAGAAGGCTCTTACCCTAGGTCCCGCCAGACATTGTTTTGTCGACGGGACCCGGAGAAGGCCAACTCTGTGGGATGTAATTGGCCGCTGGAATTTGTGCGACAGAAGGTGGTTCCGAAGGTATTCTGGTGCGATGCCATGTAGGGTTTTGAATGGTAGAATGGTGGTAATGTGTGCACAGCTGCATGCCCCCGATGGGTGCGCACTGCCCCCGTGTTAGATTTGGCTTATGCGCATGTGCCAGAATCCAAATCTTGTGTGAGGATGCTTGCACGAGTGCGATTTATGTGCAGAAGCAAAAATACCGGCCAAAGTCGCCAAAATATCACTCACACGAGCATCCTCACATAAGATTCGGCTTCGGGCGCATGAGCAGAAGCGGAATCTCGTGCCGACATGCACCCACCCACCTGTGCGCCGGCCCTCGCCAGCCCCCGGAAACATACCAGTAGGGCCAGCAATGGTCAGTCCTTCCCTGCCTATGCTCCATATGCCTTGTGATGTTTCTTCACAGCTGCTAGCTAAGTACTTAATGACTGCTTAAGGGAAATTGTACAGACTATCTGGTTGTTTTGGGAAGAGTGCTCTTTGCAATACAAAAAGAGTGCTTAGTTTATTTTGACTTTTGTGATAAAGAACATTGTTTTGAATTTTCAAACGTGTGTGTGTGTCTGAAATTTGTACCCTGGAATTTTCAGGAGGCTCCTACCAGAGAGCCCGGCAGAACATCATCCAAGAAGCTTCTTCAACGTTAACATAGTTCAATGACAAAGTGTGAAAGATACTCGCTTACCTTTTAAAATGACCAATGTACTTTGCATTCATAGAGACTCAGCCTAGTTTAACTAACAAACTTTCATGTACCACAAACATCTGAAGACTTTAAATGAAAGATACTTAGCTCATAAATGAAGGGTAACATCATGCAAATCAATTTCGAACGACAAAAAGTGAGCTTAATATAGAAGTTAATTGGGAACAATGTTATAAACAATTCGCCATACTATAAATTTGAAAGATAGATGTTCATTTAAAATAAGCTGGAATGTGCTTCTAAAAACGTGTAATTTCGGGAGAGAATAGCCTGTTAAAATTAATATAATTGATTAACAATTAAAAATTAAAACACAAGTAGAATGGGGTTGGAGGTGAAATATTGAGTTTCCTTTGATAGGTAGAGTAATTACGAAGTGTGCTTTTGAAGTTCAAGAAGACAGCCTTAGGACACAATATTTTTTTAAAAGTAAAAATTGGCTTGCACTCTGTTAGAATGATTTATTTTGCACTAAGAAATGGGTGTGAGACATGATGTGATTTAAAAATTTCATCTCTTGTTGAAATGGCTTGAGGGGGACATGTTTTTCCTCCCTTCATCTCTCTTCTTCCCCCCCCTTCTCTCTCTTTTGGGAACGGGGGTGATAGGAAGGTTTTCTGTCACTAAAATCTACTGTGTAAAAACCCAAGTTGCTAATTTATCTTTGGAATGAATTTAAAAATTGAATGCAAACTTCCTTCTGATACAATGAAGTTAAACCTACCACCACCACCCCCAAGAAACTAAAACACAGTGATTAAATTTGATTAAAATAAGAATGTAATCATTATAACCTATGGTCTAGTACGGGGGTAGGCAAAGTTGGCTCTTCTATGACTTGTGGATTTCAACTCCAGAATTCCTGAGCCAATCATGCTAGTTCAGGAATTCTGGGAGTTGAAGTCCACAACTCATAGAAGAGCCCACTTTGCCTACGTCTGGTCTATTTTATTTTTATTTTTATTTATTTATTTTGTCCAATACACAATGAGGGTTTTAGTGGGTATATATCTATATACACATAGTAAAATACATGATGAAGGTTATAGAGGAGATACTCATAGTTAAATATATCTAAGAAATAATAGAAAAGAAGATATAGCAGTAGAACATATCAATGAAATAATAGAAGAAGAGATATAGGAATAGAAGAAAGGTATAGGAGATATAGGAGAGCAATAGGACAGGGGACAGAAGGCACTCTAGTGCACTTGTACTCGCCCCTTACTGACCTCTTAGGAATCTGGATAGGTCAACCGTAGATAATCTAAGGGTAAAGTGTTGGGGTTTTGGGGATGACACTATGGAGTCCGGTAATGAGTTCCACGCTTCGACAACTCGGTTACTGAAGTCATATTTTTTACAGTCAGGTTTGGAGCGGTTAATATTAAGTTTAAATCTGTTGTGTGCTCTTGTGTTGTTGTGGTTGAAGCTGAAGTAGTCGCCGACAGAATGCTGGCTGGGGAATTCTGGGAGTTGAAGTCCAGATATCTTCAAGTTGCCAAGGTTGGGAAACACTAGCTTAGTAGTTGTCTTAGAGAGTGAGATTTCAACTCAGATCTAGGATTTTCGAGACAGAGAGTACAAAAATATCCAAGCCAAAATAAATCCCAAGCACACCAACCAGGATTAATGCTTTTTTGATTGAATCAAGGTTCAATTTGTTCACATCTTCCAATTCTGAACTTTTAGATACGTTGGAGATTTGGAAAAGAAAAACAGTATACTGTATTGTTGAAAAGCAACTCCCTTGTGGTATTTATATATTCATTGAAGGCTGCTTTATTCCTCCAAGACCCTTACTGAAATGCCAATTGAATTGCTCGATCTTGAGAGATTTGGTTTACTATTTTTGCTATTTATATATTTCTCCATTTTAATTTTATTGTTTTGATTGGTCAGGCTATAGATAGAGTAAATAATAAATGGCCTCTTCTCATAGATGGGGGAGAGCCCCTTTCTGTCAAGAGCAATAGTTCGCAGTCAGTTTTATAATCTTTTAAAAATAGGCTTCATTTCCCCTGCTTATATTTTCTTGTTTCTATAACTGGTCTATATCAAACTCTTGTTGACTCTACTCTGCTTGTGAGTTCAGGAAAATCATTTATGACTTAGAAACATAGAAACATAGAAGTCTGACGGCAGAAAAAGACCTCATGGTCCATCTAGTCTGCCCTTATACTATTTCCTATATTTTATCTTAGGATAGATTTATGTTTATCCCAGGCATGTTTAAATTCAGTTACTGTGGATTTACCAACCACGTCTGCTGGAAGTTTGTTCCAAGGATCAACTACTCTTTCAGTAAAATAATATTTTCTCATGTTGGTTCTGATCTTTCCCCCAACTAACCTCAGATTGTGTCCCCTTGTTCTTGTGTTCACTTTCCTATTAAAAACACTTCCCTCCTCAACCTTATTTAACCCTTTAACATATTTAAATGTTTCGATCATGTCCCCCCTTTTCCTTCTGTCCTCCAGACTATACAGATTGAGTTCATTAAGTCTTTCCTGATACGTTTTATGCTTAAGACCTTCCATCATTGTTGTAGCCCGTCTTTGGACCCGTTCAATTTTGTCAATATCTTTTTGTAGGTGAGGTCTCCAGGACTGAACACAGTACAGTAGTCCCTCACCTATCGCTGGTGTTACGTTCCAGACCTGGCCGCGATAGGTGAAATCCGCGATAGGGAATTTATCGACTGATAGTACTTATTTAAGTATTTATATTGTAATTGTTTGGTAAGCTTTCATTGTTTTAAGTGTTTATAAACCCTTCCCACACAGTATTTATTTTAGATACAGTATTTAAATACAGTATTTACAATTTTAGATATATTTTTTTTTTAAAAACCTGCCGATCAAGTTCGGCGGGCTGTTTAAATCTGCCGATCGACTTCCTCAGAAACCCGCGATGAAGTGAAGCCGCAGTAGGTGTAGCGCGGTATAGCGAGGGACTACTGTATTCCAAATGTGCTCTCACCAGCGCTCTGTATAGTGGGATCACAACTTCCAGCTTTGACTGCAGCTGTATAAACTGTATAGGCCTGGGGGAGATGTCTCAGTTCCCCCATGCCTGACGGCAGAGATGGGTCTTAAGAACTTTACGAAAGGCAAAGAGGGTGGGGGCAGTTCTAATCTCCGGGGGGAGCTGGTTCCAGAGGGTTGGGGCCGCCACAGAGAAGGCTCTTCCCCTGGGTCCCGCCAAATGACATTGTTTAGTCGACGGGACCCGGAGAAGACCCACTGTTGCTGGGATTCGTGCGGCAGAAGGCGGTCCCGGAGGTATTCTGGTCCGATGCCATGAAGGGCTTTATAGGTCATAACCAACACTTTGAATGTTTGTGTCCAGGATGCAATTTATCTATCTATAAATAAATAAATAAATAAATAAATAAAAATAAAATAATTTTTTCCCTTAGCTGAGCTGAAGGCTGGATCTACTATGCCTGGCTAGCAGTCTTTAACATGTGAGTTTGTATCCTAATCAATGTGAAACCTTAGGTAATATAATGTGTGGCTTGATGTTAAAAACATTACATACCTTTTTCCATAAAGCAACATTTCTGGAAGCTTGCTTAGACTATCTATTGATTTATGGTACTTGAAATGTTTTTCAAAAGAGTAGCATCAATGCACGGAATGTCTCCGGATGCTAAATTTTGTATTTGCATCCCTGAATAAAAACACAGCCAGCAAGATAGAGGCTCCCTGTTGGCAACACATCAGAGGAGAGAACAGAGCATGACTTATTCCAGCAAAGGTCTGGTATACATTATACCCTATTAAATTGGCTCCAGAGAGGCCTATTTTGGATGATAAAACAGAGAGTTTGTGTGATATGGAAAAGCCTTTCCAATTTTGCCCAGATCTCATCTTTTTCATTTTTTTATACATATATAAAAAGAAATAACTTATAAATATGGAAGACAGATCCACAAACTTGGTGAGATATCATTGTGGATTGGACAGCCCTTGCATCTGGAAGTACACACATTAGAATAAAGAAAATAAAGTTGGGTTTTTTCAGATAAAGTCTTCTTGCAGCAACATTAATTTTGTGGGTGGTTTCTAATGTCCTCAAATTAATATTCATATTTATTATTTATTTCATTTACCTCCTACCTTTTAATATTTTTATAAAAAACTTCAGGTGGTGAACGTATCTAATGCTCTTTCCTCCTCCTGTGTTCCCCACAATTCCTGAGATCACCGAGCTGATAGGGCTCAATTGCGGTGATATGTCGAGAACAACCTACATTTTTAACAACATTTGATCTTTCTAAAATTCTGAGCTGCACTCTCTTTATTTCTTTGTGGCTAAGGCAGGTTCCTTAAAAACATCCTGGAGGGAGAACATGACTATCACATTATCAGAAACTCTAGTAATATATTAAACTAAAATATTTTAATGTAATCCATATAATTTTTAATGTAATCCATATAATTTGAACCTGCAGCTCCCAAAATTCCCATCTAGCAAAGAAGCCAGGGAGAAAGTTAAAGTTATGCTTTGAAAAAGTAGCTTCCTTCACCCATATATTCCCTCTTTTTATACTTTACAGAAATCAGAATGCCAATATTCATGCCTAAGAGAATTTCAACATTTCCCCCAATTTACCTTCACATCCAAATTATTTCCTTTTATTTTAATTTTTCATCTAGCTACAAATATATAGTCCTGATGTGTTGTATTAAGCACATTGTCACGGGAAATAATCTACCTTCCAAAGATCCCCCAAATCCTAAGTAGTTAAAATCTTGTGCATGTTTTAATGTTGTTATTAAAAACACTCAAAGACAGAGATATGTGTAATTAAAAACTGATTACTGTCAGTATCTGTATAACAGGAGCCAAGTGTTTGTGGCTAATACCTGATGTTATCTTAGAAAGGAACAGCCCTAGAGCTGGAATGCATTTAATGCTTATTGCGTTTCCTCCCACACAAAGTTGATATTGATCAACTAGAGATAACTATATTACTGTTGCTTATGCTTTGTGGGTGCGCCCGTGTATCAAACAATCTTTCTTTTGCTAGTACCGGTAGTAAAAATAAATTTGGAAAAATTGCTCTAATGGCCTCAAGAGAGCTAGGGGATTTATTCAGATCTTGATTTGTGAGTGATAGTTGCAAATGGTTAATGCATCTGAAGTTAAGATCTACATGAACCTCTGGCAAAAATCTACATACTACAAAACTCTCTACAAAGTTGCTTCCTCATATAATATTTTTTTACTAACTGATTATGGCTTTCCTCTTTAGGAAGGTATTTAAATCAAATTTTAATTGGATATGTTACCTACAGACTTTGCCTATAGGTAACATTTTATTGTATAATATAGTTTAGAAATTGGGTTTTTTGTTTTGGGTGGTGTTGTGGTTGGCTCTGGCCCAGCTCCTGCCCCAGGGAATGGGGAGGTGGATGCAGGGGGAAATTCAACATGTCACAGGCCTGTGTTATTGCCGACAGAATAAGTTCAGAGTTTAGTTTCCTCGGATGAAGAAGAAGGTGGGAGTGACTCGGCAGAGGAGGGCTTGGCACACAGCCCAGGCAGTCAATCTCCCTTATCTTCCTTTGATTCAGATGATGACGTTTTGGACCCACACAAGCGCAGAATTTTATTTATTTATTTATTTATTTATTTATTTATTTATTTAGTTAGTTAGTTAGTTAGTTAGTTAGTTAGTTAGTTAGTTAGTTAGTCCAATACATAATACACATTGAAGAGAAAGATATGTAATAATATAAGTAAAGAAAAGAATAGAAGAAAAGATATAAAAGTATAGATGAACATATTTGAAAGGAAGAAAAGATAAATGAGATAAGAAGAGACAATTGGACAGGGGACGGAAGGCACACTGGTGCACTTATGCACTTATGCGTAGAAGAGACCAAGTAAGAACATATTACAGGAAATAAGGGGGGCCACTTGTGTTTGGGTGGGGCTCCAGTAATTAGGGCTGCCGCTATAAATAGCAGCATGTGGGTTTGGCTGTTGTGGAAGAATATCTGATTGAAGTTCATCAGGAATCTTGTGTTGCTGGACTTGGTTGCTTTTTCACGCCTTCGAAACCAAAGCAAAGCAACGTGTGTGTGTGTCTCACTTCCTTAGAAGAAGAAGGGGTGTGAAGTTTCTTCACAGCTCCTACCTAAGTACTTAATGATTGCTTAAGGGAAATTGTACAGACTACCCGGTTGTTTTGGGACGAGTGCTCTTTGCAATACAAAAAGAGTGCTTTGTTTCTTTTGAATTTTGTGATAAAGAACATTGTTTTGAATTTTCAAACGTGTGTTTGTCTGAAATTTGTACCCTTGAATTTTCGGGAGGCTCCTATCAGAGAGCCCGGCAGAACAGGTGGGGGGTGAAATAACTTTTTATTAGCAATAGCATGTAGACTTATATGCCACTTCATAGTGTTTTACAGCCCTCTATAAATGATTTACGGAGTCATCCTATTGCCCCCAACAATCTAAGTCCTCATTTTAATGACTTTGGAAGGATGGAAGGCTGAATCACCTTCGTACATTCTTATTTAATTTATTTAAATTCATACTGAAAAATTACTGTATACTGTATAGATCTTTTGTGATTTGTTATATCAAAAAAAAAAGGAAAGAAAATAAAAATAATGAAAAATATATGGATAACCAAAAGGAAAAAATAGTGGATACCGATGATGATATACTTCACCAGAAGATAATTTGAAATTATAAGATGACTTATGACTTTCCCCCTCACAAGGGAATTTAAATTTAAATAATATATATTATGTTTATTGTTATTGTTATTATTGTTTAGTGTATTTAAATAAATAATTAACTATATTACTAGGATTATTTTGTTTGTTTGTTTGTATGAGTTAGTTTCGTTTTGTTTCAATTTATGGTTTGATTATTCATCTTATATTTTTGTAAATGTGTATATATGTATTTTAAATCAATAAAAATATTTTTTTTTTTTAAAAAAAGAGAAAGGCTGAATTAACTTTGAACTGGTGGTGTTAGATCTTTACTTGAAAGAAAGACTGCATTCATAAGGTGAATAACTGTTCTTTATTAACAAGGAGTAACGGTTATGGAACTAGACAAAAGACACATGGCCGTGCCTGGCAGCTATATATATGCCGGGCTGGCAACCAATCACATCCTAGCATTTTCCCGCCCAAGGATTATAGGGCGGGTACAATGCCTAACTGTCCTCTGGACACAACAGGTGGGAATCAAACTCCTGCCAGTTGGCAGAATTAGCTTCCAATACTGCACTCTCACTACTTGCACCACCAGGGCTTATTCATGGTGTGGTTTTAAAATGTTTAATTCTTTACTGGTTTTATTCATTGTAAGCCAGACCAGATAATAGAGTTTTATGTATGGTTATATGCAAATAAATACGTTAAGGGATGAAAGAACTTTTGGACAAGAAAAAAAAAGACAAAAGATAAAAACCATGTCTTTGAAAATACCATTATTCAACTTCTGATATGGACCTTATAAAATTCTACAATCCTAGTCATTTTTCAGGAGAAATGCATCAGAGAATATTTGTCACATTTTTTGTTATGCTTGGCTAATTTGCTAGCAGCAGCTTTGGAAAAATGAGATCTAGCCATAGTTACATATCTCTTTGATGTTGTGGTTAGCTCTGGCCCAGCTCCTGCCCCAAGGACTGTGGATGTGGGGGAGACATCCACATGCTGCAGGCCTGTTTTGCCTCCCCTAGTGGAATCTGATGATGAAGGCTTCTCTGACCAAGAAGACATGAGTGACAGGGAGGAGGAGAGTGTGGCAGACAGCTCAGAAGGAGATCAATTATCTAGCTCCTCCGTGAATTCAGAACAAAAGTTAATGATACAGCCACGCATGCGGAGAATGATGCATAGGCAACAACAACTGAGAGATTATTATCAAAGAAAATGAGGCCACCTGTGGTTGGGTGGGGCTGTGGTAATTAGTGAGGCTGCTATAAAGAGCAGCCTGTGGGTTTGGCCATTGTGGAGGATTATCTGATGGTTGTGTTTCGTGCCTGCTTTGCTGACTTTGACCTTTTGTGTGCTGATTTTTCCCCGCTTTGAGACTAAACCAGAGCAAAGTGTGTTTCACTTTGTGAAAGAAGGACTGTGAATTGCCTCACAGCTGCAAGCTAAGTATCACAGAACTGATAAGGGACTTGTACAAATTACCAGTTTGTTTGGAGACGAGTGCTCTTTGCTCTACAAAAAGAGGGCTTGGTTTAAGTGAATTTTCATTATAAAGAACATTGTTTTGAATTTTCAAACATGTGTGTGTGTCTGAAATTTGTACCAAAACAGGCCTGCAGCATGTGGATGTCTCCCCCACATCCACAGTCCTTGGGGCAGGAGCTGGGCCAGAGCTAACCACAACACCCACACCCACACACAATTGGTACTGATTAATTAAATGAATAGAAAGTTCCTGCACAAATTTCCCTATGAATGTTGCAAATAGTCAGAGTGATATCAAAAGTGCAAATGTTTTAAAAATTTGTTGCACGAATTTAGGAAGCTGTGCAATTCAGTTATTTTAAACCTCATTCGGTGTGTAACAGAAAGCTGGAATATGAGCCAGATTATTGAGAAAGATTGATTGGTTTTGCCCTGAAGCATACACAAAATATATGCAGGGCAGAGGAAATGGATACGAAAGTGTTGATCAGTCAGGATGCCCTAAAGTGCAGAAGTTCCTTTTTTAAAAAAAAGTCAAACGGTAGCCTGGAATTTCCTATAAATTAGAGGTGCAGTTAATCTGCTCCACAAGATAAAGTTCTGTGGTTAGTAAAAACCATACACACAGAGAAATTAGTAATACCATGATTTGGAAGATTTACCTGTCACCTCCCACTTATTTTTAAACTTCATCCCTCTCCTGATTATCCTGAGGACATTATGCAAAGAGTTTCTTCTTAAATTTATTAGGATGATATTCACACAAGGAAAAAGAAAATGCCTGCTGTGGGAGGTAGAAAATTGAAAATATTTGTGTATGGCAAAGACACACACACATAAGTAAAAATCCCAACAAAAGGATGCAAACAATAAATCAACGTTTTTAAAAAGATACAGTGGTACCTCTACTTACGAACTTAATTCGTTCCAGGTTCTTAAGTAGAAAAGTTTGTAAGAAGAAGCCATTTTCCCCATAGGAATCAATGTAAAAGCAAATACAGTGATACTTCGTCTTGCGAACCCCTCGTCATACGAACTTTTCAAGATACGAACCTGGGGTTTAAGATTTTTTTGCCTCTTCTTCCAAACTATGAACCTGCCACCACCACTGGGATGCCCCACCTCCGGACTTCTGTTGCCAGCCGAAGCGCCCATTTTCACGCTGGTGGGATTCCCCTGAGGCTCCCCTCCATGGGAGACTTCACCTCTGGATTTTGTGATGCTGCAGGGGAATCCCAGCAGGGGAATCCCACCAGCACAAAAACAGGTGCTTCAGCTAGCAACAGAAGTCCGGAGGTGGGGTTTCCCAGCTAGGGAAGCCTCAGTGAAATCGCAGCATCGTAAATGATGTGATTGTGCTGAGGCTTCCCTCGCTGGGAAACCCCACCTCCGGACTTCTGTTGCCAGCTGAAGCGCCTGTTTTTGTGCTGGTGGGATTCCTCTGAGGCTTCCCTCCATGAGAAACCCCACCTCCAGACTTCCGCATTTTTGCGATGCTGCAGGGGAATCCCAGCAGGGGAATCCCAGCATCGCAAAAATGGGTCCTTCGCTGGCAACGGAAGTCCGGAGGTGGAGTTATCCAATGAGGGAAGACTCAGCGAAATCACAGCATATTGTATATTGTGTATTGTTGTTGTGAGCCACTCCGAGTCCTCGAAGAGGGGCGACATACAAATCTAATAAATTATTATTATTAATAATTATTATCCTGGCAGCATAAACTCTGCAGAGCATTCTTGGAACTGAAATCAATATTTCTGCAAAGCATTTACAGTTTGGGGAGGGTTAGGAAAAGATGCCCTAGGACAGTGATGGCAAGCCTATGGCACGGGTGCCACAGGTGGCACGCAGAGCCATATCTGCTGGCATGCGAGCTGTTACCCTAGCTCAGCTCCGATCGGTTTCCAGTCACAAAGTGTTGGTTATGACCTATAAAGCCCTTCATGGCATCGGACCAGAATATCTCTGTGACCGCCTTCTGCAGCACAAATCCCAGCGACCAGTTAGGTCCCACAGAGTTGGCCTTCTCCGGGTCCCGTCGACTAAACAATGTTGTTTGGCGGGACCCAGGGGAAGAGCCTTCTCTGTGGCGGCCCGATCCTCTGGTACCAACTCCCCCCATAGATCAGAGTTGCCCCCACCCTCCTTGCCTTTCGTAAGCTCCTTAAAACCCACCTCTGTCATGAGGCATGGGGGAATTGAGATATTCCCTTCCCCCTAGGCCTATAAAATTTATGCATGGTATGTCTGTGTGTATGTTTGGTTTCTTAAATAAGGGTCTTTTAAACTAATTTAAATATTAGATTTGTTACATATTGTTTCATTATTGTTGTTAGCCACCCCGAGTCTACGGAGAGGGGCGGCATACAAATCTAATAAATGAATGAATGAATGAATGAATGAATCAATCAATCAATCAATCAATCAATGAATCAATGAATGAATCAATGAATCAATGAATAAATAAATGTTCTCATTTGGCTCACAGAGAGGCCCTGGGAGGGCATTTTTGGCTTCCAGAGAGCCTCCAGGGGCATGGGGGAGAGTGTTTTTACCCTCCCCCGGCTCAAGGGAAGCCTTTGGAGCCTGGGCGACACATGTCTTTCGCAAACTACTCAAGACCCACCTTTGTCGCCAGGCATGGGGGAGTTAAGATATTCCTTCCCCCTACGCCATTACAAGTTATGCATGGTATGTTTGTGTGCATGTTTGGTTTTTACTATAAGGGTTTGTAGTTGTTTTATTAACTACATTGGATTGTTACATGTTGTTTTTCATCATTGTTGTTAGCCGCCCAGAGTCTGTGGAGAGGGGCGGCATACAAATCCAATAAATAAATAAATAAATGAATGAATGAATGAATGAATGAATGAATGAATAAGCAAGCAAGCAAGCAAGCAAGCAAGCAAGCAAGCAAGCAACCAACCAACCAACCAACCAACCAACCAACCAACCAACCAACCAACAACCAACCAACCAACCAACCAACCAACCAACCAACCAACCAAGCAGCCAGCCAGCCAGCCAGCCAGCCAGCCAGCCAGCCAGCCAGCCAGCCAGCCAGCCAGGCAGGCAGGCAGGCAGGCAGGCAGGCAGGCAGGCAGGCAGGCAACCAACCAACCAACCAACCAACCAACCAACCAGCCAAGCAACTAACCAACCAACCAACCAACCAAGCCTACTGGGCCAACAAAAAATTGGAAAATAGGCCATTTCCACCCTCCAGAGGGCCTCGGGAGGGCAGGGGAAGCAATTTTTGTCCTCCCCAGGCATTGAATTATGGGTGTGGGCACTCAGGCATGCACGATAGCGAGCGCCCATGCTCTTTTGGCACCTGGGGGAAAAAAGGTTCGCCACCACTGCCCTAGGATGAGGCAATGGCCTCTGGGGATGTCTAGGGATTAATCAAGGAATAATTGGTTTGTGATCCTTTTCTTCCCAGCATAGACCTGGTGGGGGGGGGGGGGAAGTGTGAATGAAATTCCTTTTTTCAGAAGCTGCTGCGTGGCAATGGGCGACAGAGGTATAAAAATAGAATACAGCTAGTGCTGCGGAGATTTTCAACTCCAAGTGACAGGCAGACATCTAGCACAGCTAATCCTCTTTCGGTATATTCTGTAGAGCTTTTTGACAAGGGAGTGTGTGCAGGAGAGGAAGTGCCTGTCAGGGTTCGGCTTTGGCTTTAAATCATTCTAGTGTAAATGAAGGGAAACCAAGAACTGTCACCTTCTTCATCCCGAAGGCTGCGTGAACAGGGCAACCAGCCCATGCTTATCATACATAGTATAATTCTTTCTCTTTCGGTGATTTGATGACAATCAAGACATCTGGCAAGGAAAAAGCAGATGCAGCAAAATAGCAGGATTTGGGTAAGCCATTGCAGCTACAGTGGTACCTCTACCTAAGAACGCCTCTACTTATGAACTTTTCTAGATAAGAACCGGGTGTTCAAGATTTTTTTGTCTCTTCTCCAGAACCATTTTCCACTTATAAACCCATGGGGGCAGTTCTAATCTCCGCGGGGAGCTGGTTCCAGAGAGTCGGGGCCGCCACAAAGAAGGCTCTTCCCCTGGGATCCGCCCTTCATGGCATTGGACCAGAATATCTCCGAGACCGCCTCCTGCAGCACGAATCCCAGCGACCGATTAGGTCCCACAGAGTGGGCATTCTCCGGGTCCCGTCAACTAAACAATGTCGGTTGGCGGGCCCCAGGGGAAGAGCCTTCTCTGTGGCGGCACCGGCCCTCTGGAACCAAGTCCCCCCGGAGATTAGAACTGCCCCTACTCTTCCTGCCTTCCGTAAACTCCTTAAAACCCACCTTTGCCGTCAGGCATGGGGGAACTGAAACATCTTCCCCTGGGCATGTCTAATTTATGTATGGTATGCTTGTGTGTATGTCTGTTAGTATATGGGGTCTTTTTTAAATCTTTAATATTTTAAATTGTCAGATTATTTATGATTTGTTTCCGCGTGTTGTGAGCCGCCCCGAGTCTTCGGAGAGAGGCGGCATACAAATCTAAGTAATAAATAAATAAATAAATAAATGACATTGTTTAGTCGACAGGACTCGGAGAAGGCCAACTCTGTGGGACCTAATTGGTCACTGGGATTCGTGCGGCAGAAGGCCTAGTTCAGCTCCAACGTAGACTGTAGTTCCTCTGGTGGCCGGAAGCTGCAATAGCGGGAGAATACTGTTGTACCATATAAGTGCCGTCGTTTGTGTGTGTGGGTGCCATACTGACAGGTACCGTACCGTAATCCGTGTACCCTACGGTACACTTTCTTTGGGGGTGTCAGCTTTTCTGCCTGTGAATTTGTCTTATTTGAGAAATATAAGGCACCCCCCGAAAATAAGACGTAGCACAACTTTTGGAGCAAAAATTAATATAAGACAGTGTCTTATTTTCGGGGAAACACGGTAGCATCTCCTCTCCTTTTCTTTGTTTCTCTGGCTTGGTCTGGGTGGCTTTTCAAACAGAAGATGTTACAAAACAGAGAGCTGCTCTCTGTAAACACAACACCGACTACTTAAAAACCAGCTGCCTCCTGAGCTCCTATTGTCAGGTTTGCTCTTTGCAAGGGAGCATGTTTTCAAAGAGGAAGAAATGGGACACAGCCATTGGATAGAGAAATGGACTCGGTTTTTCATAATAACTGATTGATGTTAAGTGCTTTACAGAGACTCATCCTAAGAAAGGTTTCTTGAGGTGGCTCTTTCTCTTTTTTTACACTTTTCATATGCTAATGGGGGGAAAGAGTACAATGGAACAGGAATTGAATTTTCTATTCATAGGGTGTCTCTTTCTGGTTAAAACCCCTTTCCATAGTTGGCGTAACACCCTCTCTTATCCAGTGTATTGTGCTCTTTATGAACATATATTTTATGAAACATTGGGGACTATACTTGCCATAACCTGCTTGTTTGTGGAATTAGCTTATGCCAGCCTTTTATTTAAGGAAGCAATCTGAATTATCTCCTTTACTCCATATATTTTGGGTCTACGTTTAGCAAATGAATCACTTTTATAAAAACATCCAAACTTTGTAATCACAATTTCTTCTGCCTAAAACTAATCGGCTTGGGGAAATAATTTGGTTAATTTGCTGAATAAAGCATATATAGTGGGATTTTGTGAATAAGCTTAAGAGAAAAGATAACATTCATTCCCTATTATCACATGTTCACAGCTGTCATGATGGCCTGTGTGAAATTCAAGACAATAACAACGTTAACGCAATGTATTGTTTATTATTTATATAGTTGCCTATTATTATTATTATTATTATTATTATTATTATTATTATTATTATTAATTAATTAATTTAATTTGTATGTCACCCTTCTCTGAAGACTCGGGGCAGCTCACAGGATACAAAAGCAACACAACAACAAATCTAATTAATTAAAAATTACTACTAAAATCCCATATACAGTGATCCCTCGATTTTCATGGGGGTTGCGTTCCCAGACTGCCCGCGAAAATTGAATTTCCGCGAAGTAGAGATGCGGAAGTAAAAACACCATTTTTGGCTATGGACAGCTAAAAACTACCCCCACACACCCTTTCCAAGGCCGCGCAAGGAGTCAGGCTTGAAGTTGGGGGCGGGGAGCGACAAAAGTGCGGAGGCCGGCAAAGATTGTTTTGAATGTCGGCTGCCCCCGCCTCCCCAGCGCCTCCGGCCCCCTCACTGCTGCCCCCCGCCCGCCTGATTTGCCCCTCTCACCGGCTTTCTTGGGGCATGGGTCCCTCCTGCAGCAGCGCTGGCGGCTATGGCTTCTCATCCTCATTCAGCCGCTAGCCGCTCTGAACGCTTTGAGAATGCCCGCCCCACCCCTCTCGCAGTCCCTTAGCTGAGAGCGCTTTCGTCCCAGCTGTCAGCGAGGGGGCTGCAGGAGAGGCGGGGCAGGCGTTCTCACAGAGATAGAGCAACAGAAAGAGTGAGATAGAAAGGAGAGAGGGAGAGAGAGAGGGAGAAAGAGAGAGCGAGAGCAAGAGGGGGAGAGTGGAAGGTAGAGAGAGAGAAAATGATAGAAAAAAAGGGGAGAAAAAAAGAGAAATGAGAAAATGATTGAAGCAGAGAATGACAGGAAAGAGAGAGAAAGAGAGAGAGAAGTGACTCTTGGTGATGACGTATGACATCATCGGGTGGGAAAAACCGTGGTATAGAAAAAAAAACCCGTGGAATATTTTTTAATTAATATTTTTTGAAAAACCATGGTATAGCCGTTTCGCGAAGTTTGAACCTGCGAAAATCGAGGGAACACTGTATAATAAAATCAGTCAGGCAATTCATTCACAACCACACATTACATCTCGTAAACAGAAGAAGGGGGCTTGATCTAATTGCCCCTTACCTGGCAACATAAATGAGTTTTGAGGCTCTTGCGAAAGGCAAGGAGGGTGGAGGCAGTGCGAATCTCTGGAGAGAGCTGATTCCAGAGGGCCAGGGCCGCCACAGAGAAGGCTCTTCCCCTAGCCAACGGGACCCAGAGAAGGTAAACTCTGTGGGACCTAACCGGTTGCTGGGATTCATGCGGCAGAAGGTGGTCCTGTAAGTAATCTGGTCCAATGCCATGCCTATCTCACAATAGTAGCTCTGCAACATAATATTAATAGGTAATCATCTGTCACCGGAATTAAAGTCTGTTAGGACCTTAACTCCGGAGGTCGATGGAGAGAAGCCTTAATCATTTTTAAACAAGATATTTTATTTTTAAAACAGATATAAAACAAATAAAAGACTGTCTCGAGGGACAGGAGAATATATGCTTCTTACATCATGGAGATTCATGGAGGTAGAGAGAGAAGAAGGAAGTGGCGACACAAAAGGGGAGGATCCAATAAAACAAACTAGTTAACTGCTTCATTACTAAATGTCTCTAAGGGGCTGTCAATACACAGCGTGACATCATCAACCTTTCAAAGCAATCAAGTTCAGAGGTCTCAAACTCAAGGCCCGCGGGCCTGATCCATCCCATGGAGTGCTTTGATCTGGCCTGTGGGGCCTCCCTGGAAACAGCAAAGAATCAGTCTGCAGGGCCTTTGCCAGTGAAAATGGATCTTAGCTTAGGAGAGCTGCATGCAGCCCCCCTGATCTCCATTTTCACTGGCAGAGGGTTGCAGGAGGCCATTGCAGCTAAAAATGGAGCTTTTGAGCCAGTTTTCACTGGCAGAGCGTTCAGACCACTGCAGGTGCCCTGAGATGTGTAATGTAAAACTGGCCATACTCACCCTGCCCCCCCCTGAGATGAAAAAACAACCCTGATGTGGCCCTCAATTAAATCAAATTTTATACCCCTGACCTAGCTGAATTAATAATCGACTGCTGTAACGCTCTCTACATGGGGCTACCTTTGAAAAATGTTTGGAAACTTCAGATCGTGCAGAATGCAGCTGCGAGAGCTATCATGGGCTTCCCTAAATACGCCCATGTCACACCAACACTCCGCAGTCTGCATTGGTTGCCGATCAGTTTCCGGACACAATTCAAAGTGTTGGTTATGACCTATAAAGCCCTTCATAGCACCGGACCAGAATATCTCCGGGACCGCCTTCTGCCGCACGAATCCCAGCGACCAGTTAGGTCCCACAGAGTTGGCCTTCTCCGGGTCCCGTCAACTAAACAATGTCGTTTGGCGGGGCCCAGGAGAAGAGCCTTCTCTGTGGCGGCACCGACCCTTTGGAACCAACTCCCCCCAGATATCAGAGTTGCCCCCACCCTCCTAGCCTTTCGTAAGCTCCTTAAAACCCACCTCTGTCGTCAGGCATGGGGGAATTGATACTTTCCCTCCCCTAGGCTTATAAAATTTATGCATGGTATGCTAGTATGTATGATTGGTTTCTAAATTGGGGTTTTAAATTAACTTAAATATTAGATTTGTTTATATTGTATTATTATTGGTGTGAGCCGCCCCGAGTCTGCGGAGAGGGGCGGCATACAAATCTGATAAATAAATAAATAAATAAATAAATAAATAAATAAATAAATAAATAAATAAATAAATAAATCTATCTTCACCTTCTGGGGGGCATATCCATACCCAAGAGTTGGATTTTTACTGATATTAATGATATTTCAATTGCCGTGATATTCTAGCCAAGTAATGTTGGTCCAACCCAGAGATTACAATAATAATATTTGAAGTTAAACTTTTTTGAATTAGTTCAGAGGCTTTGTAAAAGTAAAGGTGTGGGAATTTCATTTCTTAGCCGTTATGGTTAATTGATCATTTACAAATGTGCTAATAAATGCAGTACATAAAACACTTTATGTTTAATAATTATTCCAATTTTTTTAAAAAAATTATTGTCATAAAACTGCAATCAACTGCACTGCATGGGATAGGTTCAATTGATGATACACAGTACAGTGTTCCCTCGATTTTCACGGGGGGATGCGTTCCGAGACCACCCGCGAAAGTCGAATTTCCGCAAAGCAGAAATAAATACATTATTTTTGGCTATGAATAGTATCACAAGCCATCCCTTAACACTTTAAACCCCTAAATTGCAATTTTCCATTCCCTTAGCAACCATTTAGATTATTACTCACCAGGGTTATTTATTAAAGTTTATTAACAAAAAAATATTTATTAAAGGTGGACAAAAGTTTGGCGATGACATATGACATCATCGGGTGGGAAAAAACCGTGGTATAGGGAAAAAACACGAATAATTTTTTAATTAATATTTTTGAAAAACCGTGGTACAGTATAGACTATTTGTGAAGTTTGAACCTGCGAAAATCGAGGGAACACTGTATACTAATTCTTCTTTATGCTAATTATTTAGCAGAAAGTTTCATCTTTATGCTATTTTAGAAACAGTGCCTTTTTTTAAACCGAGAATCTCTCCATGCCAAGATTTGCTTAATCATTTTTTTTTAATTTAACCACAATTGGCAAGATTCACACAATAGTCTAAAAGGCTATTTTACAAATTGCAGTGTTTATATAACAGCCACCAACAAATAAACCATATTTTGAATTAGTATTTTGAAGGAACTCAGTATACAAATTCTGCCTAGATTTATTTCTCTATTGTGTTTCACATTTGGGAATTGTTGTGGTTAGCTCTGGCCCAGCTCCTGCCCCAAGGACTGTGGATGTGGGGGAGACATCCACATGCCGCAGGCCTGTTTTGCCCCCGGTGGAATCTGCTGATGAAGGTTCCTCTGACCAAGAAAACATGAGTGACAGGGAGGAGGAGAGTGTGGCAGACAGCTCAGAAGGAGATCAATTATCTAGCTCCTCCTTGGATTCGGAACAAAAGTTAATGATTTAGCCACGCATGCGGAGAGTGATGCATAGGCAGCAACAACTGAGAGATAAATAGCAGCCTGTGGGTTTGGCCATTGTGGAGGATTATCTGATCCTTGTGTTTCGTGCCTGCCTTGCTGACTTCGACCTTTGTGTGCTGATTTTTCCCCACTTTGAAACTAAACCAGAGCAAAGTGTGTGTCACTTTGTGAAAGAAGAAGGACTGTGAATTGCCTCACAGCTGCAAGCTAAGTATCTCAGAACTGATAAGGGACTTGTACAAATTACCAGTTTGTTTGGAGATGAGTGCTCTTTGCTATACAAAAAAAGTGCTTAATTTATTTGAATTTTCGGTATAAAGAACATTGTTTTGAATTTTCAAACGTGTGTGTGTGTCTGAAATTTGTATTTGTGAATTTTCGGGAGGATTCTACCAGAGAGCTCGACAGAACAGGAATCAAGTGATTTTTCCCTGTAGCTTTCATAACTTTGTTTAGTTTATTGCATTTTTGATCTCTTTCTCCTTTTACTGTTAGGAATTAGGCACTGGATTTAATGTGAGGTATTTTAATTGGATGTCTGGGAAAACAGTAAAGATTGCTGTTGCAATCATCCCCATCTTATTCATGTACAGTATATTTTTTTGAAGAGAAAGGAAAAGGAATTTGACTGCACAAACAACATGCACCATCCTAATTCTTTATACATCCCTTGGTGATTCTTTGTATATATGTTTGTTCTGTAACATTTATACAAGTAAAAATATGAATGTCCAAGGATGAGCGGTCCAACTCCATATGTCCTGTTTGGGAATTCAAAGTACAGAGAAGGAAAATCAATCCCTTTGCTACAGTGGGAGAATATAAATCTTTTTTTTTAATAAACTTTATTGATTTTCATAAAAATTTAACAAACAAAGCAAACGTCGCTACAGAGCACTGCACACCAAGACAACTAGACACAAGAACAGTTTTTTTCCGAACGCCATCACTCTACTAAACAAATAATTCCCTCAACACTGTCAGACTTTCTACTAAATCTGCACTTCTATTCTACTAGTTTTTCTCATCATTCCTTTCACCCATTTCCTCCCATGTTGACTGTATGACTGTAACTTGTTGCTTATATCCTAAGATTTTTATTAATATTGCTTCTTCATTGCTTATTTGACCCCTATGACAATCATTAAGTGTCTTACCACATGATTCTTGACAAATGTATATTTTATTTTATGTACGCTGAGAGCATATGCACCAAGACAAATTCTTGTGTGTCCAATCACACTTGGCCAATAAAATTCTATTCTAAAAAAAACCCCAAAACAAATATTTAACATGAAATTGGGGTTGCAATTCCCCCTCTTATCATAGAAGTCAAATTTCTTTACAGAAAAAAGAATACATTGTTAATACCTTAAATTCACATATTAGTGTAAATGAAAAGAAGAAATTTTATTCAACCTTATACTAAAAAAACACTTCATATATAAACCAGATAAAAAGAAAAGGTAAGTCATTACGATATATCTGCAATTTTCACATAAATTTTGCATTTAATTTTTCTTTTTGTTTATCCATATATACACCTTATTCCAAATCACATAAAATTCTGATTCCTCTTGGTTATTTAACCGTCTTGTCATCATATCCATCTCAGCGCAATCCAATATTTTCTTAAGTACTTCTTCCTCTTTGGGAATATTTTCCCCTTTCCAATTTTGCGCATATACTATCCTAGCCGCAGTCAAAATATGAATAACTAAATGAAGAATATCTTTCTTATATTTCTGTTTTAGTTATGCCCAGTAAATATAAATCTTACAGTATATGTAAAGCGTTCCTGATTTTGTTCTAAAATAATGGGTTTTTTAAAAAAATTTGAAAAATAGACCATATTGAAAAACCTGATGGTGAGGAGATACAAAATTGACAATTTTGTACTGGCCCACATATTATTGCCTCTAGTGAAAATGCCCCCTTTACAAACCGTCTCTAACCTATAAAAATGTGATACTTCTTTCTTTCTTTTTTGGCCTGAAGAACATTTTTCAAATTTTTAATTAGCATGGAACATGTTATCCTTTAAATTATATTTTAAAGGTTTTCTTCAGGGGATTACCCATTTTGGAATTGTTGATTCCATTACTTACTTGTAGCAAAAATTTTTACATAACTATTCTCTGAATGACTTTATTCCTGCTCTTTTAAGAAAGGGGTTGAATATATTGCAGAAGTGGATAAATGACTTGTTTATAGTCAAAACAAACAAACAGACAAACTTTATGTGGTTGTTACTCTCTTCATTCTCTACATCAATGACCTCTGTGTCCATATCGAAAGCAACTGTGTTCTTTTTGCCGACGATGTGAAACTTTTCAACACCACTGATAACACACTCACCCTCCAAAAAGACCTGGACTTTGTCTCAGACTGGTCTAACACCTGGCAACTTCAAATATCAACCAACAAATGCTCTACCCTCCACATCGGCAAAAAGAATCCAAACCGCACATACAAACTGAATAAACAATCTCTCACTGCTAACCCACATTCAGTAAAAGACCTTGGAATACTAATATCGAATGACCTAAGTGCTAAAGCCCACTGCAACAATATCGCCAAAAAAGCTTCTAGAGTTGTTAACCTGATCCTACGCAGCTTCTGCTCAGGCAATCTCACACTACTCACAAGAGCCTACAAAACTTTTGCCAGACCCATCCTAGACTACTGCTCATCTGTCTGGAACCCATACCACATCTCAGACATCAACACCCTTGAAAATGTCCAAAGATATTTCACCAGAAGAGCCCTTCACTCCTCCACTTGAAACAGAATATCCTACGAAAATAGACTAACAATCCTGGGCCTAGAAAGCCTAGAACTACGGCGCCTAAAACATGATTTGAGTATTGCCCACAAGATCATATGCTGCAACGTCCTACTGGTCAATGACTACTTCAGCTTCAACTGCAATAACACAAGAGCACGCAACAGATTCAAACTTAATACGAACCGCTCCAAACTTGACTGTAAAAAATATGATTTCAACAATCGAGTTATCGAAGTGTGGAACTCATTACCGGACTCAATTGTGTCAACCCCTAACCCCCAACACTTCTCCCTTAGACTCTCCATGATTGACCTCTCCAGGTTCCTAAGAGGCCAGTAAGGGGCGTACATAAGTGCACTGGTGTGCCTTTCGTCCCCTGTCCAATTGTCTTTCCTTTTTTTCACCTATCTTATATATTCTCTCCCTTTCATATATCCTCTCCTCTAAGTTCACTTTCACCCTCATTTATATTACCACATGTCTATTTTTCTTCCTATGTATTTGTGTATTGGACAAATGAATGAATAAATAAATAAATAAAATAAAATAGTCAAATATCTGACATAGCTATGAAATGGAGGCCATTGTTATCCTTACTTTATTAAGATAGAACATCCAGTATGGTCCCTATTTAATTTATTACCCAATTTTCAGGTGTCTACTACACAGTTCCTCAAAGGTGTTTTCATTCTCTGTCTTTTTTCATAGTCCCTGAATTACATCACCATGGAAAGAAGCCAACAAAATACACCCTACTTTTTTGGCAATTAAATGTTGAAAGCTAGAGACCTCAAGCATATTATACACTTTGCAGGAAATTCCCAGACTTTATTCTAAGACAGTCAGGCACCACACAAACTAATCTGAGGAGATTAAAAAAAAAGCTAATGTGGTCTGCATAGATAGTATAAAAGAAAAAAAAAGATTGTAGTGATCTTTTCCATAAGCCAAGACTTTTCCCTAGATTTCCTTCATAGATTATGACACCAACAACAGTAGCAGAATCTAATATACTTCTAACAATCTAACCTGATAAAATAATACTTGAATATGCCATTTACTCTGCCTTTTGGCGAACCTCCAACGCTTTCTGGGAGATCAGCTGGCATTCAGATATTCAAGTTGTACATATTATGGTTGATGAGTGCAAGAGTCTATTGAACTCTTTCTACAAATTAAGGATGTGTGTCATCAGCTCTTTCTGATCCTATTTAAGATCAACCTACAAAGTTATTTTATTTATTCATTCATTCATTCATTCATTCATTCATTTGCCCAATACACAATAGAATAGAATAGAATTTTTTATTGGCCAAGTGTTATTGGACACACAAGGAATTTGTCTTGGTGCATATGCTCTCAGCGTACATAAAATAAAATATACATTTGTCAAGAATCATATGGTACAACACTTAATAATTGTCATAGGGGACAAATAAGCAATGAAGAACCAATATTAATAAAAATCGTACGATATAAGCAACAAGTTACACAAATACATAAGAAGAAAAATAGACATGTAGTAATATATATAAGGGTAAAGTGAACTTAGAGGAGAGGATATATGAAAGAAGGAAAATATATATGATAAGTGAGAGAAAGGAAAGACAATTGGACAGGGGACGAAAGGCACATCAGTGCACTTATGTACACCCCTTACTGGCCTCTTAGGAACCTGGAGAGGTCAATCGTGGAGAGTCTAAGGGAGAAATGTTGGCGGTCCCGGAGATATTCTGGTCCAATGCAAATGAAGGGCTTTATAGGTCATAACCAACACTTTAAATTGTGACCGGAAACTGATCGGCAACCAATGCAGACCGCGGAGTGTTGGTGTAACATGGGCATACCTTGGGAAGCCCATGATTGCTCTCGCAGCTGCATTCTGCACGATCTGAAGTTTCCGAACACTGTTCAAAGGTAGCCCCATGTAGAGAGCATTAATTTGGGAAATTTTATTTGATGATTTTTATAACTCCCCTATACACTTGTATGCACAAGACTATAATATAAATCCCCTTTAAGGGCTGATTGTGATTTAATGGCCAAGTATACTACGATTAATCAATGACATCTAAAAACCTGAAATAATTGGAAAGATATCTCTTCAATCCTTGAACCACTGCCTGTTTTTTTTTAAAAAAAAGTAAAAAGGCAAAGCCAAAATACTGGTCTGATTTGATATAGAATACTTCTTTCTTTGAAATCTGACCTGAAATAGACCTTTTTGAACTAATTGGGGGAGAAAAAACTAATTTATTCCTCTAATGTATGTATCTGTGCCATTCAAATTCAAAGTGTTTTTAGCTCAAAACCACTTTGAGTTCAAAATGCCCCATTTTTAGTTCAAAACAGCTGTCCTGACCTTTCCAGTTTCCCAAGCATTCTTAGAAGTGTCTCAAGCTCGAACTGATTCTGTTTTTGAGTTTCTGAAATTCTCGGAACCATTTTTTTATTTTATTTTGTCCAATACACAATTAGGGTTTTAGTGAGTATATATCTATATACACATAGTAAAATACATGATGAAGGTTATAGAGGAGATACTCATAGTAAAATATGTCTAACAAATAATAGAAAAGAAGGTATAGTAATAGAACGTATCAATGAAAGAATAGAAGAAGAGATATAGGAATAGAAGAAAGGTATAGGAGATATAGGAGAGCAATAGGACAGGGGATGGAAGGCACTCTGGTGCACTTGTACTCGCCCCTTACTAACCTCTTAGGAATCTGGATAGGTCAACCGTGAATAATCTAAGGGTAAAGTGTTGGGGGTTTGGGGATGACACTATGGAGTCCGGTAATGAGTTCCACGCTTCGACAACTCTGTTACTGAAGTCGTATTTTTTACAGTCAAGTTTGGAGCGGTTAATATTAAGTTTAAATCTGTTGTGTGCTCTTGTGTTGCTGTGGTTGAAGCTGAAGTAGTTGCCGACAGGCAGGACGTTGCAGCATATGATCTTGTGGGCAATACTTAGAAACTTTATGTAGCCAGGAAACCTATTTCAAATTCAGACTGTTTTGAATCCCAATCTCTATGTTTATGCTAAGAGCCTCTGAGAACAGTCCAGTGGTAAAGTTGGGAGGATTTCATGTCCCCTACCTCCCAATTGCAGGGTGAAGAGAAGCCGAAGTTCACATTGATTGACGGATTCAGCCAAAGCCAACGCTTTGATCTTCAGGCATTTAGCTGTACTCTGTTTCCTCAGGCAAATCTTCTTGATGCAGGAGAATCAATGATCTTAACATACGAAAAATAGAAAGCTAGATCCCTGCAGCACCTCTCTTTCCCTCCGCATTATTCCTATTCATGGTTTATAGTGTTTGAGGTAAGGAAGCAAGGAAGCAATGCATGTTTTTTAAACATGCAAATATTGTGGCTGTGACCACACAATCATAGCTAACATCTTGGCTTTTGAGGGGAGGGGAGGGGATGGAGGGAAGGAGGGAGGGAGCGAGGGAAGGAGGGAGGGAAGGAAGGAGGGAAGGAAGGAGGGAGGGAAGAAAGAGAGGAAGAAAGGAAGGAACGAAAGAAGGAAGGAGGGAGGGAAGAAAGGAAGGAAGGAAGGAAGGAGGGAGGGAGGGAGGGAAGAAAGAGAGAAAGGAAGGAAGGAACAAATGAAAGAAGGAAGGAGGGAGGGAAGAAAGGAAGGAAGGAAGGATGGAAGGAAGGAGGGAGGGAAGGAAGGAGGGAAGGAAGGAGGGAAGGAAGGAGGGAGGGAAGAAAGAGAGAAAGGAAGGAAGGAGGGAAGGAAGGAGGGAAGGAAGGAGGGAAGAAAGGAGGGAGGGAAGAAAGAGAGAAAGGAAGGATCTTTCTTGTACCTTTGGACAGTAGTTTGTTTCCCCTGTTACCATATGTTGGCATCTCATAATTAGAAAGAGCTAGTGCGGTATGTTTATTCTGTCGTGGTTATGCTGAAATTCTTTCAGACTTTCTGTATCTAAATGTTTAGTGTTTTAAGTAAGGAAGACATCTGAGAAAGGTATAGTTGTGGCATAAAAGATGAAAAGAAAAACAACCAACTAATGTTAGGAAAATTATCAATACCCATGTCAAATTTGGAAAGAAAGAAAAAACATTTGCTTTACCATAATTGCACATTTCAAAGTAGAACAAGCAAAAGATACTAGTAGGTGGTTAGTCTAGGGATAAGAAGCCCTCAGAAGAGATTAAATTGTGTTAGCAAAATGGGTCAGCTGTAATTCTGAAAGTAAGCCTAGAAAGAAGATGTCTCACATTTGTCAATAAAAGCATGGGGATCTTTTTTAAAAAAATATAATATTTGTGGCAGAAATTGGATTAAACTCCACTAGACAAAATAGGTAGAACACCTGAAAAATGCTTAATCTCTCCCTTGTGGGGTGCCTCAGGGGTTGGTTCTCTCCCCCCTGCTATTCAATATCTACATGAAACCGCTGGGTGAGATCATCCAAGGGCATGGGGTGAGGTATCATCAGTATGCTGATGATACCCAGCTTTACATCTCCACCCCATGTCCAGTCAACAAAGCAGTGGAAGTGATGTGCCGGTGTCTGGAGGCTGTTGGGGCCTGGATGGGTGTCAACAGACTCAAACTCAACCCGGATAAGACGGAGTGGCTGTGGGTTCTGCCTCCTAAGGACAATTCCATCTGTCCGTCCATCACCTCGAGATTCGACTACTGTAATGCTCTCTACATGGGGCTACCTTTGAAAAGTGTTTGGAAACTTCAGATCGTGCAGAATGCAGCTGCGAGAGCAATCGTGGGCTTTCCTAAATATGCCCATGTCACACCAACACTCCGCAGTCTGCATTGGTTGCCGATCAGTTTCCGGTCACAGTTCAAAGTGTTGGTTATGACCTATAAAGCCCTTTATGGCATCGGACCAGAATATCTCCGGGACCGCCTTCTGCTGCACGAATCCCAGCGACCGATTAGGTCCCACAGAGTTGGCCTTCTCCGGGTCCTGTCGATGAAACAATGTCATCTGGCGGGACCCAGGGGAAGAGCCTTCTCTGTGGCCCGACCCTCTGGAATCAACTCCCCCCAGAGATCAGGACTGCCCTCACCCTCCTTGCCTTTCGCAAACTCCTTAAAACCCACCTTTGCCGTCAGGCATGGAGAAATTTATTCCCCCGGGCAGCTCCGTTTTATGCATGGTTTGTCTGAGATGTATGACTGTTTTATATTAAGGGTTTTAAATTGGTTTTTTAAAAAAAACTATTGGATTTGTACTGTGTTCTGTTGTTGTGAGCTGCTCCGAGTCTCTGGAGAGGTGCGGCATACAAATCTAATTAATAATAATAATAATAATAATAATAATAATAATAATAATAATAAAATAGAGACAGACAAGATGATGTTATGGAAAAGGCAGCCTTGTCCATTTGCTCTGTTTTTATCCACTACATTTAATGTGGGCTTTCCACCACAAAATAGAACTTTCTTCAGGGACCAAGTGTTGAACTGGCATCCTGCAGTTTAACTGTAAATTCCCTGCCTTTACCAATTTTATTTTCTTAAGAATTCTTCAGCTATGAAAAGCAAAGACATAGAAACATAGAAACATAGAAGACTGATGGTAGAAACAGACCTCATGGTCCATCTAGTCTGCTCTTATACTGTTTCCTGTATTTTATCTTAGGATGGATAAATGTTTATCCCAGGCATGTTTAAATTCAGTTACTGTGGATTTATCTACCATGTCTGCTGGAAGTTTGTTCCAAGGATCTACTACTCTTTCAGTAAAATATTATTTTCTCATGTTGCTTTTGATCTTTCCCCCAACTAACTTCAGATTGTGTCCCCTTGTTCTTGTGTTCACTTTCCTATTAAAAACACTTCCCTCCTGGATCTTATTTAACCCCTTAACATATTTAAATGTTTCGATCATGTCCCCCCTTTTCCTTCTGTCCTCCAGACTATACAGATTGAGTTCATTAAGTCTTTCCTGATACGTTTTGTGCTTAAGAACTTCCACCATTCTTGTAGCCCGTTCAATTTTGTCAATATCTTTTTGTAGGTGAGGTCTCCACATCACTTTCACGGTCAATTTCAAACATCCAGTAGACCCAATCAATGTGGAAGCCATTTTAAAACTGTCCCTGATGAATTATTGTAATTGGAAATGGGTCCCACACACCACATCTGTTAAAATGAGTCGCTCTTTCACTTTTGCTGTTGTTAAGCCCCGTACCTGGTTTGAGGGACCAGTGTTTCAGAGCTAGTCAGCACCTGCTTGGAACCCTCGATACACTCCAGATTTCTTTCAAGTGCAGCCAAAGGATCAAGACTTAATTAGCAGAGAAATATCTCTTACATAGATCAACCCATTGAAAATTCCCCGAGGGATACAGATTTGTCTCTATTTGGAAGCTCCACCCCAGCGTCCCATTCTCGCTAGGCAGCTTGTGTACATTTTTTGTCATCTGGCAGACATATTTATGCACCGTATTATATCTCTGGAGCATTACTTGTGGCAAAGGAGACTTTATGTTTTCAGGTAAAGATAAGGCAAGTTGCAGCAGCTTCGGCACATACTTATGTTCCTTGAGTGCCAAATCAAACAAGACGGGGCAACCTGCCTCCTCTAACGCTCTCCAGAAAGATCCATTCCTTGACTCATTTGTTGGCGTGATTAATATCAAAATATTTTAATTTCTTTAATCCTACGAGTAACCATCCTTCAGCGCAATACTTCATTGACAAGATTGGCCTAAGGCAGCAGGTTAAATTGTAATGCAGTAGAGGGGGAAATGCATTTTTTGTTCTTTCCCCCAAAATAAATTTGGACGGCAAATTTATTATAATATGGTTTATATTCAATTTGATGGCGCATGTCAACAAGTCCAAGGGATTTTTGCAAATAAATATTTCGTTGCCAAGTTTACAGTATATTATGATATTTATCTTCCTTTTGATTAGCATAGCACTGATTCTAAAACCGCATTATTATTATTATTATTATTATTATTATTATTATTATTATTAATTAGATTTGTATGCCGCCCCTTTCCGTAGACTCGGGGCGGCTCACAACACAATAAAAACAGTTTATAACAAATCTAATAATTTACAATTTAAAATATTAAAAAAAACCATTATTAAACAGACATACACAGCGGCATACCATACATAAATTGTATAGGCCCAGGGGAGATATCTCAGTTCCCCCATGCCTGACAACAAAGGTGGGTTTTAAGGAGTTTGCGAAAGGCGAGGAGGGTAGGGGCAGTTCTAATCTCTGGGGGGAGCTGGTTCCAGAGAGTCGGGGCCGCCACAGAGAAGGCTCTTCCCCTGGGGCCCGCCAACCGACATTGTTTAGTTGACGGGACCCGGAGAAGGCCCACTCTGTAAGACCTGATCGGTCGCTGGGATTCGTGCGGCAGAAGGCGGTCTCAGAGAGGGGAGATTATTGTCCCTTGTTTATCTGTTTTTAATGACAAACTGAGCCATTCAAATAATCCAAAGTGATCCCACTGCAGACAAAACATGATGCTTAATGTTCCCATGGGAAACAACTGAAAGGAACAATTTGTACTACCCTGCGATACTAACATCGTGCCAAATGTTTGGTCAGTTCCACACCTTAACAGGTGCTGAAAACTGAGTTGACTCCATGGTCATAAATTCCTTCCATGCAAGGGTTCTTCAATCCAGTAAGCTCTTAGTTTTCTGCTACCAGGAGAAAAGAAAATTAAAATTTAATTCTGGCTTATAATTTTAATATAATATAATAATGTAATGTAATGTAATGTAATGTAATATAATATAATATAATATAATATAATATAATATAATATAATATAATATAAGTCTTTGGAGAGGGGCGGCATACAAATCCAAATAATAAATAATATAATATAATATAATATAATATAATATAATATAATATAATATAATATAACATAACATAACATAACATAACATAACATAACATAATATAATATAATATAATATAATATAATACAAGACAACTAGACACAAGAACAGTTTTTTTCCGAACGCCATCACTCTACTAAACAAATAATTCCCTCAACACTGTTAGACTTTCTACTAAATCTGCACTTCTATTCTACTAGTTTTTCTCATCATTCCTATCACCCATTTCCTTCCATGTTGACTGTGTGACTGTAACTTGTTGCTTATATCCTAAGATTTTTATTAATATTGCTTCTTCATTGCTTATTTGACCCCTATGACAATCATTAAGTGTCGTACCACATGATTCTTGACAAATGTATATTTTATTTTATGTATGCTGAGAGCACATGCACCAAGACAAATTCCTTGTGTGTCCAATCACACTTGGCCAATAAAATTCTATTCTATTCTTTTTTTATTCTTTGGAGAGGGGCGGCATACAAATATAATAAATTGTTATTGTTATTGTTTTCATGCCATACCCTTCCCTAATTATCATGATGCATACTTAGCAACAACACTCAGACTTATATAACACTTCCCCAACAATTTGAGTCCTCATTTTACCAACCTCAGAGGGCTGGAAGATGGAATCAACCTTGAGCCCCGTCCAGGGGTGGGCTACTGCCTGGACGGGGTTGGAATGCAGTTGGGGTGGCGACAATGGAGCTCCACCCCAAACCACCCAATTTGCACTGAAAGATGTTGAAAAAATATGCAGGGCGTCCTGCATAAACCACGCCTACAGTGGTAGTAAAAATTTTGGTAGCCCTTCACTGGCCCCGTCAGGATCGAACTCCTGGCAGTGTGCAGAGTAAGCTGCAATTCTGCATTCACACAACTGCACCACCATGGCTTTAATTATGCATTCAATCATACATGCACGTCTGTAAACACACATCGAACACACGCAGCAGAATTTATCAAGCTTTTCTTCAATTTCTTCAGAAGAGCTCTGTTAAAAATAAATGAGAATAATTTCGCACGGTGATACATGTACACATTATTTGCCATGAATAAAGTAGTTTGTTCTCCAAATGTACTCGCACTTTTTTGCAGAGCCACAAAGTGTGCAACTATCTTAAATGCAATTATGAAAAGTGTTTGCCTCAAAGTAAGAGCTGCATTAGCACCAACATTTCCATTTTTTTTTCTTATGGCTATGCTTGCTAATAGATTACTACTGCTCATAATGATTAAAACATCCCCACCAAGTCATCACTCCTCCACTTCACAAGAGGAGAACACTCTGAGCCCATTAAGTCTTATAACTGGGTTTTTGTTCCTACACGGGGAGAAGAATTGTACTGTGTGTGTGTGTGTGTTAGCAAAAACTTCAGAAGAGAAGGATTTAGGAGTAGTGATTTCTGACAGTCTCAAAATGGGTGAGCAGTGTGGTCGGGCAGTAGGAAAAGCAAGTAGGATGCTTGGCTGCATAGCTAGAGGTATAACAAGCAGGAAGAGGGAGATTGTGATCCCCTTATATAGAGCGCTGGTGAGACCCCATTTGGAATACTGTGTTCAGTTCTGGAGACCTCACCTACAAAAAGATATTGACAAAATTGAACGGGTCCAAAGACGGGCTACAAGAATGGTGGAAGGTCTTAAGCATAAAACATATCGGGAAAGACTTAATGAACTCAATCTGTATAGTCTGGAGGACAGAAGGAAAAGGGGGGACATGATCGAAACATTTAAATATGTTAAAGGGTTAAATAAGGTTCAGGAGGGAAGTGTTTTTAATAGGAAAGTGAACACAAGAACAAGGGGACACAATCTGAAGTTAGTTGGGGGAAAGATCAAAAGCAACATGAGAAAATATTATTTTACTGAAAGAGTAGTAGATCCTTGTAACAAACTTCCAGCAGACGTGGTAGATAAATCCACAGTAACTGAATTTAAACATGCCTGGGATAAACATATATCCATCCTAAGATAAAATGCAGGAAATAGTATAAGGGCAGACTAGATTGGCCATGTGGTCTTTTTCTGCCGTCAGTCTTCTATGTTTCTATGTTTCTATGTTTCTATATTCACACACACCACCTGTCCATATATATTTATATATGTTCTTATATGCTTGCACACCTATCTACGCGTGAAGATAAGTACAGTCAAGCAGCAGACTGTTTATTTTTCAAGGCGACTTTGTCAGTCTACTGCTACGTGCCCATCTTATAAATATTTCATGCCCAATATTTAATATTATTCGTTTCCCAAATCGGATCAGCTTTGAAATGCTCCTCAAAGTGAATTCTCTCCTAACAATGGTTTGATGCAAAAGCCTTTTTTCCTTTCTTAAGAAGAAGAGGTTGCACATGGTCTGCTACCATAGCAGCATGAATAGTTCTTTTTTTAATGGAAAATCAAAGATACTTTACATTAATTCAGAATGAAGTGGTGGGAAGGGAGGAAGGCAGAGCTGGACACATACACACCTTGTGCTTCAAACATGGGGAAAACAACGTATTTTTTCTTTCTCTGATTCTGTGATTATTACCCAGCCTTGTTTTTGAGCTCTAATGGGAAGTGACAAGTTTATGTAAATGATCCACCCAAGGATTTTGCTCTTATAAAACAGAGCAGTTACTCTGGGCTTTCTAATTATTTCATGCCTTGTGGTTCTGTGATAAGGCAGAGATGACGATACTTGGAAAGTCGATTGTGATTGACGCGCCACTGTCCCTGTGGAACTCATTAAGGTTTCTGTTTTATAAAGGGGGAAGAAAACCCTACCAGGCAAAAATAAAGTAAAATAAAACTAAATCAACCATTTTTAAAAATCCCACCGGTGATGGTTCTTTTTCTCTGTTTATTTGTTTGGAAATCTGTGTTCATAGAAGAATCTTAAAATTATAAGAAAGAGTTCTGCTTGCTTGCTCTGGAGAAGCTCTGGTTTTCAGCCTTTATATGTGGATACTTTTTCCCAACCTGCCAAATGATTGTCTGTATGCAAGTTCATCGAATTCATTGTAAAATATTCAATAGTGTTATGAAGAATTAAAGGCTAGGCCCCTTGTCACTTCTTTTAATGCATCATCCTTCTTTTTTCTTTGTTGGACTTTAGTGATAATATAAAGGTATGTATTTATGGACCATATATTTTCTTTTTTAAATTATTGATCTCATTAGGTAACAGTTTAAATCACACCATTCCAGATCGTAGTATCAGCCTTGGAAAATATTACATATGGATTCCATCCATCTGAATAGTGTTCTGCCGGCGTTTGCCAACCGTCCTTAATTACAGGTTAATTAGTCCAAGCAGACACACACACATGATAGAAGGCAAATAAATGTTCTTTATCAACAGAAGAGAAGAAAAAACTCCCTTTTAAACTTCAAAGGGATTTCTTGTAGCAACAAGGCACAGTTAGAATACAATACAAGAACGAAGTCCAATTCTTAACTCAGTAACTGTGAAATTGGGTCACAGCTACTGTTGTCCAAACAGTGATAAACACTCACAATGAAGTATAATCCAAAGTCCAGGAATCTAGGAATCCAAACACAGTCTTGAATACAATCAGGAAACAACAATTCACTTTGACGAACTACGATCAGATAATCTTCCACAACGGCCAAGCCAGCACATTGCTATTTTATCAGCAGCTCTAATTACTGGAGCCCCACCCAACCACAGGTGGCCTCTCTTATCTCCTGTAATATGTCTTAAGTTGTTCTCTCCTATGCATAGCTCTACGCATGCGTGGGTCTGTCATACATACATACATTCCCTCCAAGACCAGGGAAGTCTTAATACCACTCTACTACACCCTGGTCCAACCATACCTGGAGGACTGTATTCAGTTCTGGTCGCCACACTTCAAAAGAGACATTGAAACTCTGGAGAAGGTGCAAAAAAGAGCAACCAAGATGATAAAGGGACCGGAAACCAAGACTTATGAAGAGAGACTGAGGGAACTGGGCATGGATAGCCTAGAGAAAAGGAGGGCCAGAGCGGACATGATAGCAGTCTACAAGTATACAAGGGAATGTCACAGAGAGGAGGGGATCACTTTATTCTCCAGGGCACCAGAGGGCCGGACGAGGAATAATGGCTGGAAGCTGACCAAGGAGAGATTCAACATGGAGATAAGGAGGAACTTCCTAACGGTCAGAGCGATCAACCAATGGAACAACCTACCAGCGGACGTTGTGAACTCCAACACTCTGGACATTTTTAAGAGAAGATTCAACTGCCACCTGACTGGTGTGCTATAGGGTTCCTGCTTGGGCAGGGGTTGAACTTGATGGCCTTCATAGTCCCTTTCAACTCTAACAATAAATAAATAAATAAATAAAAATAAATACGTTCCTCATCTGAATCCAACAAATCCAACGAAGATAAGGAAGATTGATCTCCTCCTGAGTTGTCTGCCAAACCCCCCTCTTCCATGTCACCCACACTTCCTTCGTCAGAGGATACTTTGCTGGCAGACTCTATCAGGAGCAAAACAGGCCTGCGGCATGTGGATGTTTCCCCCACATCCACCTCCACATTCCTTGGGGCAGGAGCTTGGCCAGAGCTAACCACAACAAATAGTATATTTGTTAATGGACCTATCTGAGCATGTCAAAGTCAGTTGTTCTGTTATAGAAAACTCAAATGGTAAACTGTTGGAGAAGTCCATATATATCTGACAGTCTCAAAATGGGTGAACAGTGCAGTCAGGCGGTAGGGAAAGCAAGTAGGATGCTTGGCTGCATAGCTAGAGGTATAACAAGCAGGAAGAGGGAGATTGTGATCCCGCTGTATAGAGCACTGGTGAGACCACATTTGGAATACAGTACTGTGTTCAGTTCTGGAGACCTCACCTACAAAAAGCTATTGACAAAATTGAACGGGTCCAAAGACGAGCTACAAGAATGGTGGAAGGTCTTAAGCATAAAACGTATCAGGAAAGACTTCATGAACTCAATCTGTATAGTCTGGAGGACAGAAGGAAAAGAAGGGACATGATCGAAACATTTAAATATATTAAAGGGTTAAATAAGGTCCAGGTGGGAAGTGTTTTTAATAGGAAAGTGAACACAAGAACAAGGGGACACAATCTGAAGTTAGTTGGGGGAAAGATCAAAAGCAACATGAGAAAATATTATTTTACTGAAAGAGTAGTAGATCCTTGGAACAAACTTCCAGCAGACGTGGTAGATAAATCCACAGTAACTGAATTTAAACATGCCTGGGATAAACATATATCCATCCTAAGATAAAATACAGAAACAGTATAAGGGCAGACTAGATGGACCATGAGGTCTTTTTCTGCCATCACACTTCTATGTTTCTATGGACAATTTTTCCCTACTGCCTAGATTTATACTACTTTTAAGACCTTGCCCATATTTCCTTGAACTGGTTCCTCAAAACATTTCCATTTTCCCCTTCTCATTTTCCCATTGCTATATACCTATTCAAATATATGTAGTTTCAAACCTAATGGCAACTTTCAGGTTGCATGCCTACATATAATTAAGATTGAGGCAGAAGTAAAGAGATAGAAGTGATATAACAGTAAATCAGTGTTTCCCAACCTTGGCAACTTGAAGGTATTTGGACTTGTTACAGCATTACAGTAGTCGAATCTCGAGGTGATGAGGGCGTGAGTGACTGTGAGCAGTGACTCCCGGTCCAAATAGGGCCGCAACTGGTGCACCAGGTGAACCTGGGCAAACGTCCCCCTCGCCACAGCTGAAAGATGGTTTTCTAATGTGAGCTGTGGATCGAGGAGGACGCCCAAGTTGCGGACCCTCTCTGAAGGGGTCAATAGTTCCCGCCCCCAGGGTTATGGATGGGCAGATGGAATTGTCCTTGGGAGGCAGAACCCACAGCCACTCCGTCTTATCTGGTTTGAGTTTGCTCTGTGGGCAAGTCCTTTGCTGTTTCCCATGGGCCAGATCTAAGCACCCCATAGGCCAGATCCGACCCACAGGCTTTGAGTATGAAAACTCCTGTCCAAAAGGGTCCATGATTTAGAAAGTGTCCCTAATACAAAAATCTGACACATATTATTATAAGACAAAAACTTCAGAAGAGAAGGATTTAGCGGTAGTGATTTCTGACAGTCTCAAAATGGGTGAGCAGTGTGGTCGGGCAGTAGGAAAAGCAAGTAGGATGCTTGGCTGCATAGCTAGAGGTATAACAAGCAGGAAGAGGGAGATTGTGATCCTGCTATATAGAGTGCTGGTGAGACCACATTTGGAATACTGTGTTCAGTTCTGGAGACCTCACCTACAAAAAGATATTGACAAAATTGAACGGGTCCAAAGACGGGCTACAAGAATGGTGGAAGGTCTTAAGCATAAAACGTATCAGGAAAGACTTAATGAACTCAATCTGTATAGTCTGGAGGACAGAAGGAAAAGTGGGGACATGATCGAAACATTTAAATATGTGAAAGGGTTAAATAAGGTTCAGGGGGGAAGTGTTTTTAATAGGAAAGTGAACACAAGAACAAGGGGACACAATCTGAAGTTAGTTGGGGGAAAGATCAAAAGCAACGTGAGAAAATATTATTTTACTGAAAGAGTAGTAGATCCTTGGAACAAACTTCCAGCAGACGTGGTAGATAAATCCACAGTAACTGAATTTAAACATGCCTGGGATAAACATATATCCATCCTAAGATAAAATACAGAAAGTAGTATAAGGGCAGACTAGATGGACCATGAGGTCTTTTTCTGCCGTCAGACTTCTATGTTTCTATGTTTCTACAATGCACATATCACAAAGGCTCTGAACGTTCTGAAAAAAACCCCCAGAAAGTTCCTCTATTAGGAATGTTGCAAAATCCCACATTTAAGTACATTAATCTGCCCATTCTACATAGAAAAAAAAGTCTTACACTAAGCCAGACTGACTTGTTCTGTCAGCAAGCATTAAAACCTGTGCGCCAAAATCTCAGGTAAAAAGATTTTTCCCACGCCGTTTCCTTGCTGCTGCTTGGCAAATTGCAAAAAAATTTTAAAACAAACATTAGCTCCCAAATGATAGACAGGGTCCATATAGCTTGCCTTCAAAGCATGGAATCCTTGAGTGGGTGACGTCTTATTTGCTTATTCGATGTAGGAAATCTGTCTAACCTTTGATTACCAACTTTCACTGAGAAGTTCTGCTTCCCAATCTGAAATGAGTGATTATTATTTATTATTTATTATTTATTAGATTTGTATGCCGCCCCTCTCCGTAGACTCGGGGCGGCTCACAACAGTGATAAAAATAATACATGGTAACAAATCTAATAATTAAAATCTAAAATAACAGTTTTACATTACAAAGTCTAAAAAGAAAAAAAAAACAATAGATAGAATAAATACACACAGTCATAACATGCACAAAATTACATAGGCAAGGGGCGGGGGGTGTCTCAGTTCCCCCAAGCCTGACGACAGAGGTGGGTTTTAAGGAGTTTACGAAAGGCAAGGAGGGTGGGGGCAGTCCTAATCTCTGGGGAGAGTTGATTCAAGCGGGTCGGAGCCGCCACAGAGAAGGCTCTTTCCCTAGGTCCCGCCAGACCATTGTTTAGTCGACGGGACCTGGAGAAGACCAACTCTGTGGGACCTAACCGGCCGCTGGGATTCGTGCGGCAGAAGGCGGTCTCGCAGATATCCTGGTCTGGTGCCATGAAGGGCTTTATAGGTCATAACCAACACTTTGAACTGTGACCGGAAACTGATCGGCAACCAATGCAGACTGCGGAGTGTTGGTGTAACATGGGCATATTTGGGAAAGTACATGATTGCTCTCACAGCTGCATTCTACATGATCTGAAGTTTCCGAACACTTTTCAAAGGTAGCCCCATGTAGAGAGCGTTACAATAGTCGAACCTCGAGGTGATGAGGGCATGAGTGACCATGAGCAGTGACTCCCGGTCCAGATAGGGCCGCAACTGGTGCACCAGGCAAACCTGGGCAAATGCCCCCATTATATTGTTAAAGAAGGAAGATGGATAATTTTCCTTGATTCAAGTCGTGGCCTTTGTTTATTATATTTTGGTTTCTTGAGTGTTGCAAGTGTATTAAGGTGACTTGGGTTGGGAATGAAATTTCTGTCCCTTCAAGAGGAAGAATTAAGCTTTAGAGTTTTCATGTTCTCAGAACAGATTTAATCATCATGGTTATAATTCTAGGGAACATGTTGAAGACTGGGAAAAAAATCATTCTGTAAATATTGCATATGCACCTGATTGTTGAGTCCTAAGTAACTGTTTTTCTCTAATAATCAGTTGATCGGTTTCAATCGAGATCTATTAGAGCCACATCTTTAAACACTTCATAATAACAGCTTACCATTTTGCTCACTTATCAGCCTTTTTTTAAAAAAATAAAAAAATCCTTTATTTACACAAACAAACATTAAACAGTCATTTAAAAACATTGGACCATCCTGCTTGTCATTCCACTCAATAATATTTCTATAACAATAAATATCATTATTAGTCAAAGTACATTTTTTAATCTCACATAATCACACCTCATTACTATTCATTTTTATCCGAACCTTCTTTTTTAATTTTTGTCTTTATTTTTAAATTCTTTGACTGTTTTTCTTTTTTATCCATTGATAGAAAGAGAATACAGTGATCCCTCGATTTTCGCGATCTCGATCTTCGCGGAACGCTATATCGCGATTTTTCCCACCCGATGACGTCACTCTCTTCCTTCCTTTCTCATCTTTCTTTCTCTCTCACACTCTCTTCCTCCCTCTCTCATCTCTTTCTTTCCTTCTCTCTCTTTCTCTATCTCTCCCCCTCTTGCTGGCGGGCGGCGGGCGGCGGGCGGGCGAGCGGGGGCATCAGCGAGGAGCCGGGGTTTCCCCTTTGCGTGGACGACTGGGAAACCCCGATCTTCGTCTGCTCACTGCTGCTGCGCTGAGCAGATCAGCTGCTGGGCGGCCGAAGGAACCTTCCCTGGGTCTTCCCGGCCGCCCACGCAAAGGGGAAACCCCGGCTCCTCGCTGATGCCCGCCGCTCGCCCGCCCGCCCGCCAGCAAGAGGGGGAAGACCCAGGGAAGGTTCCTTCGGCCGCCCAGCAGCTGATCTGCTCGGTAGCGCAGCAGCAGCGAGGAGCCGAATCGGGGTTTCCCCTTTGCGTGGGCGGCGGGGAATGCAAACTCCACCATCTACGCATGCGCGGCCATAGAAAAAAAGGGCGCGCATGCGCAGATGGTGTTTTTACTTCCGCAACCCTACATCCCGAAAAATCGATTATCGCGAAGGGTCTTGGAACGGAACCCTCGCGATAATAGAGGGATCACTGTACTCTGTATCATCCTTACAGTATTAGTTTATCCATTGATGCATATGTCAATATTTTTTCTATTCATTCTTCTTTTGTTGGACTATCATCTATCAGCCTTTTCTTGCCTTGGCTGAACATTTAATTTCTCTCCATTGACCTTATTTTCCTTTGCCTTTAATAATCTTTCATACCTTTCTCTGAATATCTCATTTTATTTACCCACCTCTGCTGCCAGGCATGGGGGGATTGAGACATCTCCCCTGGGCCTATGCAGTTTATGCATGGTATGTTTGTGTGTATGTTTTGCTTTTTAATAAGGGGTTTTTAAGTGACTTTTAATTATTGGATTTGTTATACATTGTTTTTATTATTGCTGTGAGCCACCCCGAGTCTGCGGAGAGGGGCAGCATACAAATTTAATAAATAATAATAATAATAATAATAATTTTGAAGCACATTAAAATAAGCAAATAAATATAAACATAATTAATATATCATTATCTTCAGGAGCTGTTTGCAGTGGGCTATCATTACGATAGCAGAAATACCATGACAGTTGGCTTGGCCATCTTTCCATCTCCCTAGCTTGATATATAGCACCTTGAGGATCTGGAGAGGTTCCAAATATTTGGGAGCTTACACCCCACACTTGAGCTCAGAGTAACCAACTGGCAATGGCAGCAGAGAATCATCTGATTTCAGAATAGTGACCATCCGTTTCTTTGAAGTGCAAACCATAATTTTATCTCTTGTTGCAGATTGGCTTGTGATACGCCAATGCCTTGCACACAGCTGTCCTTGGGTTAGTCGGCAGGCATTTGAAGACGTGTCAGCTAACAGAGCAAAACAGAGCAGAGTATAATGAAGTGGCACTCTTCAATGAAATGGTTTGAATGCCTCGTGTGAGTATGATTCCTTATATTTTGTCCCAAAAGACCAATGACATGACAAAATTGATTCTTAAAAACCTGAGCCAACTGTCAAGGGCTTTGTTAAGCAGAATGTCAAACAGGACAAAGATTTGGGCAGTAAAATATATTTCTTAATAAGGACCTCTTTCAGCTGATGCCTTATACACATAAGAAGGCATGGTGATTTATATTGTAGCCAATCCTATAATCTTCTCGAGTTTAATCTGGGTTACATTTTAGATGTGGTATTGAGTACCTTAAAAGAGATTCAGAAAGCTAACACTAAATTTGATTAAAAATCAGGAGATATGAGATCCTTGAAAAATACTGCTCATTATCACCCATTATCGCACAAATCCCAGCGACCGATAAGGTCCCACAGAGTTGGCCTTCTCCGTGTCCCGTTGACTAAACAATGTCGTCTGGCGGGCCCCAGGGGAAGAGCCTTCTCTGTGGTGGCCCCAGCCCTCTGGAACCAACTCCCCCCGGAGATTAGAACTGCTTCCACCCTCCTTGTCTTCCGTAAACTACTCAAGACCCACCTATACCGCCAGGCATGGGGGAGTTGAGACACCTTTCCCCCAGGCTCCTTATAATTTATGTTTGGTATGTATGTGTTGTCTGGTTTTAATATAATAGGGTTTTAATTATTTCTTTTAATATTAGATTTGTGCCATTATAATATTGTTTTTACCATTGTTGTGAGCCGCCCCAAGTCTTCGGAGAGGGGCGGCATGCAAATCTAATAAATTGAATTGAATTGAATTTTGCCTCATTCTTGGCCAATTGTAATGTAGAATAGAATTCCTTATCGGCCAAGTGTGATTGTATACACAAGGAATTTGTCTTTGGTGCATATGCTCTCAGCGTACACATAAAACAAAATATACATTTGTCTAGAATCTTGAAGTACAGCACTTAATGATTGACATAGGGGTCAAATAAACAATGAGGAAACAACCAACATTAATAAAAAAATTAAGGATACAAGCAACAAGTTACAGTCATACAGTCGTAAGTGGGAGAAAATGGGTGATAGGGATGATGAGAAAAAACTATTAGTAATAGTAGTGCATACTTAGTAAATAGTTGAGTGTTGAGGGAACTATTTGTTTGATAGCATTTGGGGAAAAACTGTTCTTGTGTCTAGTTTTCTTGGTGTGCAGTGCTCTGTAGCGATGTTTTGAGGGTAGGAGTTGAAACAGTTTATGTCCAGGATGTGAGGGGTCAGTAAACTCTACAGTTATGGAGGTGCAGATGAGAGACTCAATGATTCCTCTATAAAACTGTATCAGCAGCTCCTTGGGCAGTTTGAGTTCCTAAGTTCCTGGAACATATTCAGTGAAATCCTGGAAATTGCATTACAATGGTTTTAGTTTTGGGTTATCATCATTGTAAATCAGTTATATGGTTGTTCAGAGTCAATGCTAGATACTCAAACTGCAAACCCATTCTTTAAGTAGAAACATAGAAACATAGAAGTCTGACGGCAGAAAAAGACCTCATGGTCCATCTAGTCTGCCCTTATACTATTTCCTGTATTTTATCTTACAATGGATATATGTTTATCCCAGGCATGTTTAAATTCAGTTACTGTGGATTTACCAACCACGTCTGCTGGAAGTTTGTTCCAAGGATCTACTATTCTTTCAGTGAAATAATATTTTATCACGTTGCTTTTGATCTTTCCCCCAACTAACTTCAGATTGTGTCCCCTTGTTCTTGTGTTCACTTTCCTATTAAAAACACTTCCCTCCTGAACCTTATTTAACCCTTTAACATATTTAAATGTTTCGATCATGTCCCCCCTTTTCCTTGAGTTTGAGTTCATTAAGTCTTTCCTGATACGTTTTATGCTTAAGACCTTCCACCATTCTTGTAGCCCGTCTTTGGACCCGTTCAAGTTTGTCAATATCTTTTTGTAGGTAAGGTCTCCAGAACTGAACACAGTATTCCAAATGTGGTCTCACCAGCGCTCTATCTAGCAGGATCATAATCTCCCTCTTCCTGCTTGTTATACCTCTAGTTATGCAGCCAAGCATCCTACTTGCTTTTCCTACTGCCTGACCACACTGCTCACCCATTTTGAGACTGTCAGAAATCACTACCCCTAAATCCTTCTCTTCTGAAGTAGAAATGTCTGAATCTGAATTCTAGCACCTGAAATTAGTAAAAACTCTGCCTTTCCCAAGCCTACCTTCAGCTTCTTCATCAACATCTTGTTTTTAATAGACTGGAGACAATCAGCCTCAAGCTTAGAATATAGCTGCAAATGAAGAGTTTGTGAATGACAGTTAATTCCAGAGCAGTAAATATTTCTTCCCAAAAGCTTCACATGGATGTCAAGTAACGTGACAGACAAGTCAGAATCCCCCTCAAGAAAATTTACAACTTTTGAGCAGAAGTCCTGAAATATTATTTCCTGATGATTGCCAGAGGAATAGGAACAAAACCATGGTGGATTATTGCCTACAAACCTCAGTCCCCACCCCAAATACTTCAACAAGTTACTGTATTCAAAGCATGATAAGCTGATGAAAGATATAGGAGTATCAAAAGAGTTGTACTTCTAATGTCTCAGGGAGACCAAGGCTGTCTCTTTTCTAAATCCAGTTCTGAATCCAGACTGAAAAGGATCAAGGTAATGTGTTTCATCTAATAGCTCCTGGAACTATAGTGCTTTACTAAAAAATGGAATATTGGACATTGGCCAACATAAGCTTGATCTCATGGCAAAGCATAATATACTGATATTCCATTGTATCCTCTCAAATTTCTAAATTATTTCATGTCTGCCTTTATGGGTTTTTGTTTTTAATCTGTAATTTCTCCAAAATGGGACAGAAAGTTATTTAACTTCTAAACTGGTAGAAACATAGAACCATAGAAGACTGACAGCAGAAAAAGACCTCCTGGTCCATCTAGTCTGCCCTTATACTATTTTCTGTATTTTATCTTAGGATGGATATACGTTTATCCCAGGCATGTTTAAATTCAGTTACTGTGGATTTACCAACCACGTCTGCTGGAAGTTTGTTCCAAGGATCTACTAGTCTTTCAGTAAAATAATATTTTCTCACATTGCTTTTGATCTTTCCCCCAACTAACTTCAGATTGTGTCCCCTTGGTTCACTCGTGCCTGTTGGTCATCAGAGAGCTGGTTGTGAAGGCAGCGCTAGGCTCTGCCCATCCACCCAGTGTTCCCCAAACTGTCCTCTGTTATATTATTACTATTGTTTAGTACCATTTCTGTGGGGCAGGTATTTTAGTTGATATATTAGGGTTGATTTGTTGTTTTAAGTTAAAAGTTTTTAGAATTAAAACAAGACTGCACATCTCATTAAAATGAAAAAATAACTGAATAATTTGTTGCTTTACTGACCAAGTTTCTTGTCAAATGTTTTACAACTTTCTCTTTCCAATTATATACAGTTCACATCCCTACTCCTATTTCTCATGCAAATTTTTATTTTATTCAAATACTATATGTCCTATGCTTCAGTCCCCCCAGGGTTTTTGGAAGGTCTTACAATGAACACACCGTTGCCCTCTAATTTAATTCTGTAATTTTAATCCAGAGCGTTGCATATTTTCTAGATGCTCGTGTTAAAAATGAATTCTAAAAAGAAATCAAAATAAGACATAGTGATTATTAAAAAGGCAGTCACATAGGACAAATAATCAAAGCTCTGTAAATTCCAGCAAAGATTAGAGAATAGTTAAAGTCTCTACAAAATCAAAGCCAACCATTCCCAGATTGAATGCTCTTTCAACTTCCCTTAAACAGCAGGACCAAAGTTTTATAACAATTATGGGTAGCATAACTGGAGGGCAACAAGTTAGGAAAAATTAGTTTGTGCAAAAAGTCTAGTTGACTCTGTAGTAGTTGGTGTTCTGTCGGGCTCTCTGGTAGAATCCTCCCAAAAATTCACAGATACAAATTTCAGACACACACACACGTTTGAAAATTCAAAACAATGTTCTTTATAATGAAAATTCACTTAAACCAAGCCCTCTTTTGGTATAGCAAAGAGCACTCGTCTCCAAACAAACTGGTAATTTGTACAAGTCCCTTATCAGTTCTGTGATACTTAGCTTGCAGCTGTGAGGCAATTCACAGTCCTTCTTCTTTCACAAAGTGAAACACACTTTGCTCTGGTTTAGTTTCAAAGCGGGGAAAAATCAGCACACAAAGATCAAAGTCAGTAAAGCAGTCACGAAACACAACAATCAGATAATCCTCCACAATGGCCAAACCCACAGGCTGCTCTTTATAGCAGCCTCACTAATTACCACAGCCCCACCCAACCACAGGTGGCCTCATTTTCTTTGATAATAATTTCTGATACAGCCACGCTCTCCGCATGCGTGGCTGTATCATTAACTCTTGTTCTGAATCCAAGGAGGAGCTAGATAATTGATCTCCTTCTGAGCTGTCTGCCACACTCTCCTCCTCCCTGTCACTCATGTCTTCTTGGTCAGAGGAGCCTTCATCAGCAGATTCCACCGGGGGCAAAACATGCCTGCAGCATGTGGATGTCTCCCCCACATCCACAGTCCTTGGGGCAGGAGCAGAGCTAACCACAACAAGTTGGTAACCAAAAAAGGTTTATAAAAGAGATCCTGGGAATGACTAAAATGTTGATTTTCATTTTCAAATGGATTAATGGAGTTGAAGCCCCCAGATCTCCAATAATTTAGAGATTTAAAGATTAAAGCCAGAACTTTGTATTCAGGAATTGCCAACATAGTAGAGATATTTTTGCTTCACCCAGTCAGTCCTGTAGCTTCTGAATGGCTGTTGTGTGTTTCAGAAGCAATTGCAATTTCTGAACGTGGTTCAAAGGCAGCTCCACATTCAAGGATTTTCCAATTTGATAAGGTCCTTATCTGAGTTCCCAGGAATGTGGTCCTGCATCCAAAATAAAAATAAACACTCATGGGGGGGAAAAAACATTACTGTTGCTTTGGAAAAAGGAATTCTATATGTTCCATGAAAATGATGCAAAATATAAAATGTAGAAAGTGTACATCCATTTTCATCCTGTAGATGGATTTGATTTGCAACATGTTAATTATTGTTTGCCGTTCGTCAAAACTGGGGCTGAATCCAAAAAGACTTTGAAGGACATTTTGTAAATAGAGAGGACCTTCCTATACTTTCTGTGGACTTTTGTTATATTATTATCTGAAGACATAGAATTAGTCTCAAACTTCTTTCCTCAACCAAGGAGCCAATGTGCCTACTGGCATCTTCTTGATGGACTCAAGACCCTACCTGCATTTTAACCACTGCGCCACCACGGCTCTTGAAATATATATCAATAATTTTCCATTGATGACTGGACTACTACATTCCATACGTTTCCATAAGGCTCCCTCTGCATAGTAATCATTTTCAAACTGTAATTTGTCTTTGCTTCAACATGAAGTTATACCCTACTCCAGGGGTCCCCAAACTTTTTACACAGGGGGCCAGTTCACTGTCCCTCTGACTGTTGGAGGGCCGGACTATAAAAAAGACCTATGAACAGATTCCTATGCATACTGCACATACCTTATTTTCTCTCTCTCTCTCTCTCTCTCTCTCTCTCTCTCTCTTGCTTGCTTTCTCTCTCTCTCTTGCTCTCTCTCTCTTTCTTTCTTTCTTTCTTTCTGTCTCTTGCTATCTCTGTCTCTTTCTCACTCTCTCTTTCTATCTCTCTTCCTCCCTCCCTCCCTTTCCCTCTCTTTCTCCCCCTTCCTTCCCTCCCTCCCTCCCTTCCCTCCATCCATCCTTCCTTCCTCTCCACTTCTCTTTCCCTCGCTCTTTTTCCCTTCTCTTTCCCTTTTCTTTCTTTCTTTCTCTCCCCTTCTCTCTCTCTTTTCCCTCTTTCACCCTCCCCATGGAAGACTCACCCGACAAGCCTCCACCCTCCAACCCCGGACTCCCATTCAATCCCCATTCAGAAAACAGGAGCTAGCATCTCAAAGAGGAGGAGGCGGGTGTATGCATGTATGTGTGTGTGTTGTGCCCAGCTCAGCTTTCAGAAAGCCTTACTTTACCTTGGGTGAGATGAGATTGAGGGGGATGTTCTCACTGCTTTTCCAGTGCGGCCTTGGAAAAGACCTGCGGGCCAGATAAATGGCCTCAGTGGGCCACATGTGGCCCGCGGGCTGTAGTTTGGGGCCCCTGCCCTACTCTATTCTACTCTACTCTATCCTCTATCCTCTATCCTCTATTCCCTGTTCTCTATTCCCTATTCTATTCCCTATTCTATTCTATGTTATGCTATTCTAGAGACAAATATTTAGAAATAGATAGACACATAATGCAGTAGGGATCCAATGAGGTTATAAAGCCTTCTCTTAGGAAAGGAACAGTTACCTTCTGCTTATCAAGAAGGGGAAGGAAAAGTAGGATTGAGTTTAACCTTTGATCGAGACTGTTGGACTTTAAAAACTCTGCACTGTTGAAAGAAATGCTGCTCATCTTTGTAATGTTCTAATAAGAGAAGATTCACCAGAAGCGTCTAGGTATCTCTGTCTTGGACCCTTTCCTGTGAAACTACAAATCCCTTGTGCCAACCTCCTTGAACAATATAAATGCCATTACTTCTCTTGCACACAGGTTTTTTATTTATTTTATTTATTTATTTATTTATTAGATTTGTATGCCGCCCCTCTCCGCAGACTCGGGGCAGCTAACAACAGTAATAAAACAGCATATAATAATAATCGAATACTAAAACAGTTAAAAACCCATTGTTATAAAGCCAAACATACATACAGACATACCATGCATAAAATTGTAAAGGCCTAGGGGGAAAGAGTACCTCAATTCCCCCATGCCTGGCAGCAGAGGTGGGTTTTAAGCAGTTTACGAAAGGCAAGGAGGGTGGGGGCAATTCTAATCTCTGGGGGGAGTTGGTTCCAGAGGGCCGGGGCTGCCACAGAGAAGGCTCTTCCCCTGGGTCCCGCCAAGCGACATTGTTTAGTTGATGGGACCCGGAGAAGACCCACTCTGTGGGAACTAACTGGTCGCTGGGGTTCGTGCAGCAGAAGGCGGTCCCTGAGACAATCTGGTCCGGTGCCATGAAGGGCTTTATAGGTCATAACCAACACTTTGAATTGTGACCGGAAACTGATTGGCAACCAATGCAGACTGCGGAGTGTTGGTGTAACATGGGCATATTTGGGAAAGCCCATGATTGCTCTCGCAGCTGCATTCTGCACGATCTGAAGTTTCCGAACACTTTTCAAAGGTAGCCCCATGTAGAGAGCGTTACAGTAGTTTTTCCTCTATATTGAAGTCATATATTTACATATCAGACAAAAAGGGCCCAACTGTTTTGGAGGATTGCATGGTATGTAAATATAGCATCGGAGTGAAGGTATAAGGACAAATGCTGTCTACACCCCCTCCATTGTTTCAATGGATGAAAATGATTGCATACATATAACACATCTTAATCCTCATATCTAAAATTACACATACCTTAGCTACCACAAGGACTGGATTACTACAACATGCTGAATGTGGGACTGCTTTTGAAGAGTGTCCAAATATTTCGGCTGGCTGAAATGTGGCAGTCAAGATTTTCAGGTGCTGAAATGTTCAAAAACTAGTGATTTCTCTTGTTTATTACTTTACCTTCTCTTTGCTCAATTCAAAGCACTGATCATCACTATTAAACAAGGAATGTTCTTTAAGCAACAAATGGTCGATGTGAGTTGGTAGACTTGGATTCCCATCAAATCTATCACTATAGCCAATAGGATAATGGGATCTTCAACATGTTGTGGTTAAATAGATTAGGATCTCAGATACTCAAATATCCTATTTTACCGAAAACAATTTTTCAGTAGAAAGCTTTGAGGGGATAGTTTATTTATTTTATTTACTTATTTTATTTTGTCAAATACGTATTGACAGTATACATAGATATAACACTGTTTATATACATGATGGGTACAAAAAAGAGGAAAACATTAGGACAGGAATAGTAGGCACGGTGGTGCATTTATGCATGACCTTTGCTGACCTCTTAGGAATCAGGAGAGGTCAACAGTGGATAGACTAAGGGTAAAGTTTTGGGAGTTGGGTGATGAACATACAGAGTCAGATAATTTAATTTAATTTAATTTATTAGATTTGTATGCCGCCCCTCTCTGAAGACTCGGGGCTGCTCACAACAACAATACAATAAACAATAATACAAATACAATTAATAAAAGCAACTAGTAACTAACAATACCAGACTTGATAACTGTCTGGATCTCATCTTCTGCAACAGCAAAAGTGCAATATATGGCTTACAAATAACAGAACCATTTTCCAACAGCGACCACAGCATGATAAACTTCAGTCTCAACCTAAGCCACACTATGATCCACCAAAATAATACAACACCAAAATTCAATTTCAAAAAAGCGAACTACGAACTCATTGAAGCCCACCTCTCAACATTAAACTGGAAAACTCTATTCTCTGAATGCTACACTACTGATGACCTCTACAACACATTCCTACTCGAAATGAAAATTATCATCAGACTTCATTTACCTCTAACATGTACCATAAACAAAAAAATAACCTCCCCATCTCAATAAAAAAATTACAAAAAAAAAAAAATATATCTCTGGAGGAAAAACAAAAAAGGACAAGTTTCCAACTTCAAAAGCCGATATAAAAGCATTTGCTCTCCTATATCTCCTATACCTTTCTTCTATTCCTATATCTCTTCTATTCTTTCATTGATATGTTCTATTACTATATCTTCTTTTCTATTAACTCTTAAATATATTTTACTATGAGTATCTCCTCTATAACCTTCATCATGTATTTTACTACTTATATATAGATACTGTATATACCTACTAAAACCCTCATTGTGTATTGGACAAAATAAGTAAGTAAGTAAGTAAGTAAGTAAGTAAGTAAGTAAGTAAGTAAGTAAGTAAGTAAGTAAGTAAATAAATAAATAAATAAATAAAATACATACATACATTTAAAACCCCTTAATATTAAAAACAATCAATGCGACACAGTCATACCATTCTCAAGTGCTATAGTCAGAAGAGAGGGGGGAGTTAATCCCCTCATGCCTGGTGGCATGGGTGAGTCTTTAACATCTTGTGGAAGACGGGGAGGGTGGGGGCAATTCGAATCTTTGGGGGGAGTTGATTCCAGAGGGCTGGGGCCGCCACAGAGAAGGCTCTTCCTCTAGGTCCCGCCAGATGACATTGTTTAGTTGACGGGACCCGGAGAAGGCCAACTCTGTGGGACCTAATCAGCCGCTGGGATTCGTGCGGCAGAAGGCAGCCCCGTAGGTATTCTGGTCCGATGCCATGTAGGGCTTTATAGGTCATTACCAACACTTTGAATTGTGACCAGAAACTGATTGGCAGCCAGTGAAAGCTGTGGATTGTGGATGAAACATGGGTGTACCTAGGGAGGCCCATGGTAGCTCGTGCGGCTGCATTCTGCACAATCTGAAGTTTCCGAACACTCTTCAAAGGTAGCCCCATGTAGAAAGCATTGCAGTAGTCGAACCCCGAGGTGATGAGGTAGTGAGTTCCATGCATTAACTACTCAGTTGCTGAAGTCATACAGTCAAGTTTGGAGTGGTTTCCTTTGAGTTTTTATCTGTTGTGTGCTTGTGTATTATTCTGGGTTGAAGTTGAAGTAGTCATTGACAGGAAGGACGTTGTAGCAGATGATTTTATCAGCTATGCTTAGGTCATGTTGAAGGCAACATAGTTCTAAGCTTTCTGAGCCTAGGATTTCAAGTCTGGTTGCATAAGACAGGGGTCCCCAACCACCGGACCGCGGACCAGTACCGGGCCGCGGGGCATGTTGCACTGGTCCGTGGAGTCAGCAGCTGCCGGCCCTCATGCCGCCACCCCCTCCCTCCAGCGCTTCACCTCCCGCCGGGCAAGAGGCCTCGGGAGGCAGGTTCTGCCGGCCACAGGACGATGGATGGGACAGAGGGGCGGGAAGGACCGAGAGGCTCAAGCCTCTTTTGGCTTCTGCCGCGGGGCGCTTTTGCGTTTTTGGCTGGGGGGAGGCAGGAGGGCCAGCCTGACCCCCTCTCTCCAGCACTTAGCTCCCGCTGGGCAAGAGGGCTTGGGAGGCAGGTTCTGCCGGCCACAGGACGATGGCGGGAAAGAGGGGCGGGGAGGACCAGCACCCCCATGCTTAATCCCGCCCCCCAACCACGCCCCTTTCCACCCCCACTGGGCCATAGAAAAATTGTCTTGCTGAAACTGGTCCCTGGTGGAAAAAACGTTGGGGACCACTGGCATAAGATATTCGGTTGCGAGTAGAGGAGTGGAGGCTCTTCTCGTAAATTATCTCTAGACACTTTCTAATGTATTTATATCTGAAATGCGGTGTGGATTCCAGACACTGTCAAACTATTCCTCAACACTATCAAACTATTTCTTAAGTCTGCACTACTATTAATCTCCTCAACATTCTCATTACCCATCTCCTCCCCAAATGACTGTATGACTGTAACTTTGTGGCTTGTATCCTTACAATTTATATTGATTGGTTCCTAATATGATTTGATTGCTTATATGTACACAGGATATCATTAAGTGTTGTACCTTATGATTCTTGACAAATGTATCCTTTCTGTCTTGTATTCTGCGAGCAAGTGCACCCAGACAAATTCCTTGTGCGTCCAATCACACTTGGCCAATAAAATTCTATTCTAATCTGTTCTGTTCTGTTCAATTCTAATTCTTTGTTTGAGAGCTTCCTCTGTTTAAGGGGATAGGTGGCTCAGCAGTTGTTTATTATTATTATTATTATTATTATTATTATTATTATTATTATTATTATTAGAGTGGAAAGGGACCTTACAGGTCATCAAGTTCAACCCCCTGCCTGAACAGGAAATCCTACAGCACCCCAGCCAAATGGCAGTCCAATCTCCTCTTGAAAATGTCCAAAGTTGGGGAGTCCACAACCTCCGCTGGCAGGCCGTTCCACTGGTTGATTGCTCTCACTGTCAGGAAATTCTTCCTTATCTCCAGGTTGAATCTTTCCTTGGTCAGTTTCCAACCATTGTTCCTTGTCCAGCCCTCTGGTGCCCTGGAAAACAGTGTGTCCCCCTCCTCTCCGTGGCAACCCCTGTATGTTAAAAATGTTGTATGCTAGAAAGTTGACAGCCTAGGTTCGAGACCTAAGTGCTGCACAACGGGGTGAGCTCCCATTACTTGCCCCAGCTCCTGCCCATCTAGCAGTTTTAAAGCATGCAATTGCAAGTAGATAAATAGGTACTTTGATGGGAATTTAACAGCATTCATACACCTCAGTGTAGAATCATGGCGACCACATGACCACCCAAATGTGTTTGGACAACATTGGGTGCCTCGTCTAAAAAGTGCAGTTGAGTACCGCCCCCTAGAGTTGGAAGGGGAAGCTACCTTTTATTTAAGGGGTTATAGAGTTGAATGTTTAAAGATGCTAAAAAATAATATTAGAGCTTCGATTAACACAAGGAGAACAGATGCATCCAGGTAAAAATTCCTCACATAGATCATTTGTGCATCTCTATATATAAATAAGCATGTATCAATTTATTTATTTATTTATTTATTTATTTATTTAGTTAGTTAGTTAGTTAGTTAGTTAGTTAGTTAGTCCAATACACAATAATATACAATGAAGGTAATAGAGGACACCTTCAAGGAAATAGAATTAGAGAAAGAATAGAAGAGAGAGTATAGGATAAAATAATCAATGAGAGAATAGAAGAAAGATATAGGGATAGAAGAGAAGATATATGGGATATAGGAGAGACAATAGGACAGGGGTCGGAAGGCACTCTAGTGCACTTATGCACGCCCCTTACTGGCCTCTTAGGAATCTGGAGAGGTCAACCGTGGACAGTCTAAGGGTAAAATGTTGGGGGTTATGGGATGATACTACGGAGTCCAGTAATGAGTTCCACGCTTCAACAACTCTGTTACTAACTGTATTTTTTACAGTCAGGTTTGGAGCGGTTAATATTGAGCTTGAATCTGTTATATGCTCTTGTGTTGTTGTGGTTGAAGCTAAAGTAGTCGTTGATTCAGGTTGTTGCCTTTGGGGGCAAATATTGAGCTATTTAATAAAGGTAGGATACAAATAAATACACATGGCCATTCTATTAGAATGGAGTTCTCCCAGGTATCTTCTTCTTTTACACAAAACTGCCCATCTACTGAAGGAAGATTCCCAAAGTTGGGGGGAGGATTGAGGTCCAAAATGATCTGTCTAACTGTCTTATTTATTTATTTATTTATTTATTTATTTATTTATTTATTTATTTATTTATTTATTTATTTATTTATTTATTTAATTAATTAATTAATTTTGTCCAATACATAATACACATTGAAGAGAAAGATATGTAATAATATAAGTAAAGAAAAGAATAGAAGAAAAGATATAAAAGTATAGGTGAACATATTTAAAAGGAAGAAAAGATAAATGAGATAAGGAGAGACAATTGGACAGGGGACGGAAGGCACACTGGTGCACTTATGCACGCCCCTTACTGACCTCTAAGGAACCTGGAGAGGTCAATCGTGGATAGTCTAAGGGAAAAATGTTGGGGGTTAGGGGTTGACACTACTGAGTCAGGTAATGAGTTCCACACTTCGACAACTCGGTTGCTGAAGTCATATTTTTTTACAGTCAAGTTTGTAGCGGTTAATATTAAGTTTGAATCTGTTGCGTGCTCTTGTGTTGTTGCGGTTGAAGCTGAAGTAGTCATTGACAGGTAGGACGTTGCAGCATATGATCTTGTGGGCAATACTTAGATCGTGTTTTAGGCGACGTAGTTCTAAGCTTTCTAGACCAAGGATTGATAGTCTGCTTTCGTAGGGTATTCTGTTTCGAGTGGAGGAGTGAAGGGCTCTTCTGGTGAAATATCTTTGGACATTTTCAAGGGTGTTGATGTCCGAGATGTGGTATGGGTTGCAGACAGATGAACTGTATTCAAGGATGGGTCTGGCAAAAGTTTTGTAGGCTCTGGTGAGTAGCGTGAGATTGCCAGAGCAGAAGCTGCGTAGGATCAGGTTAACAACTCTAGAAGCCTTTTTGGCACTGGGACTTCCTTCCTAGGAAATTGCTACGACTCTTATCTGGCAATATATTGTCATCATTCCCAGAAGGCTTTTGGTATGAATTAGTCTAATGCCAGCTGTTTATTTGTTACTATCCTATTATTTTTTTAGATCAGTTTTCAGAGGTTTGAGGACCCAAGATCTACCCTTGGAACAGTGTCCTGGTAGCTGAACTCCATATTGCTTGTGCAGGCAGGATATAAAAGAAATTGGTTGCATTTAATTTAAATTCAAAGTAGTACAATTAAATTAATTAAATATGGTTATACAGACAGTAGGATTGCTTACACCTCATGTATTTATTAATGTTCCCTCTTCTGTCACATTAAAAATTGAACTTCCGAAGCAACTTTGGAGCAGTTTAGGGACTGGATCCAAGGATTTGGAGCTTGCAGGAGGCTCTAAGGCCTCAACTTGGGTAGTTTTGTTTTAATTTTCTTAACCGCTCTGTGTGTATTTGCATACATGCATTTAATGTGTCTTTCTATTTAATTGACTGTCAAACCCAGGACATCTTATTCCCCAGAAATTCACTCTTCTCCAGAAGTGTGCTATAGCTTTATTATACACAATTTTGTTTGCCAGCTACTTAATGTTGTGGTTGGCTCTGGCCCAGCTCCTGCCCCAAGGAATGTGGAGGTGGATGCAGGGGAAACATCCACATGTCATAGGCCTGTTTTATTGCCGATAGAGGCAGGTAGTGCAGTTTCCTTGGACGAAGAAGAAGGTGGGGGTGACTTGAAAGAGGGGAGTTTGGCACACAGCCCAGGAAGCCAATCTCCATTATCTTTGGTCGATTCGGATGCGGAAGTCTTGGACCCATGCAGGAGCAGAGCTATGCGTAGAAGAGACCAATTGAGGAAATATTACAGGAGATAAGAGAGGCCACCTGTGTTTGGGTGGGCTCCAGTAATTAGAGCTGCTGATACAAATAGCAGCGTGTTGGTTTGGCCGTTGTGGAAGATTATCTGATTGCAGTTCTTCAGGACCATGGTTTGTTGTTTTCCGGAGTTTGTTTGTTGATTTTTCACGCCTTTGAAACCAAAGCAGAGCAAAGTGTGTGTGCGTCTCACTTCGTTGGAAGAAGGAGGGCTGTGATGTTTCTTCACAGCTGCTAGCTAAGTACTTAAGGACTGATTAAGGGAATTGTGCAGCCTACAAGGTTGTTTTGGGACGAGTGCTCTTTGCAATTCAAAAAGGGTGCTTTGTTTCTTTTGAATTTTGTGACAAAGAACATTGTTTTGAATTTTCAAACGGGTGTGTGTCTGAAATTTGTACCCTTGAATTTTTGGGAGGCTCATACCAGGACAGACAGCAACAACTGGGACTGATTCTTTTGGAGACATGGGTTGGAGAAAAGCAAATGACAGTGGCCTCCTGTTTCTGAACACATACACAAAATGTGTATTACTAACAAAAGGTTTAGAATTTCAAACAAGTACCAAACAACCCAGATGCCTCCCAGGTCCAAGCATGTCAGTATGTTATTGTTGTGAGCCTTCGGAGAGGGGCGGCATACAAATCTAATACATTATTATTATTATTATTATTATTATTATTATTATTATTATTATTATTATTACCTTAAAGACATCACCATCACCTGGGCCATGCAAAGCATTGGGTGATGGACTGAAAACAGAGTGCTCTAGTCATTGTATAACATTGCATAAACATTGTTATATCTTTGCATAATATTTTTAGTCAATATGTACTTGACAAAACAAACAAATCAATCAATAAATAAAATAAATGTCATTCGAAAGTGCAAGACTCAGGCCAAGTCCCACGTATTCAAGATGCAATGAATGAAATACTCTCTGGCAATTTACCACCTGTAGGAACCTGTTCTGAATAGTGGACTCAGTTCAGAGATGTCATCGCACAGACTGTGCTCAGACTGAAAAGCTGGGCACACCAAGGCTGATGAGACCATTTCAGTGAAGAAGGCCTTTCCAGAATGACAGAACGATCCATCATCTGTCTCAAAGAAAGACAAGTTTAAACATCCCCAGGCAGAATCTCAAGAAATGTAGGATGAGTGGTGGCAGAGAAAGGCTGAGTAGGTGAAGCTCTATGTCGACATGCAGGCCACCAAAAGATTATTTCGTTCATTAAGGCAGTTTATGGTTCTTCTACATAAGAATGTTCTCCCCTGCTGTCATCTGATGGATCAAATCCACTCCTACAAGCCCCTCCTCCCACTTTTCCAAGTTGCCTACTCTTGGGAGGAATCCTACCCCCACCAAGATCCTGGCCTTCCTTCCTTCCTTCTGTTGTGGTTAGCTCTGGCCCAGCTCCTGCCCCAAGGACTGTGGATGTGGGGGAGACATCCACATGCTGCAGGCCTGTTTTGCCCCCAATGGAACCTGCTGATGAAGGCTCCTCTGACCAAGAAGACATGGGTGACAGGAAGGAGGAGAGTGTGGCAGACAGCTCAGAAGGAGATCAATTATCTAGCTCTTCCTTGGATTCGGAACAAGAGTTAATGATACAGCCACGCATGCGGAGAGCGATGCATAGGCAGCAACAACTGAGAGATTATTGTCAAAGAAAATGAGGCCACCTGTGGTTGGGTGGGGCTGTGGTAATTAGAAACATAGAAACATAGAAGTCTGACGGCAGAAAAAGACCTCATGGTCCATCTAGTCTGCCCTTATACTATTTTCTGTATTTTATCTTAGGATGGATATAAGTTTATCCCAGGCATGTTTAAATTCAGTTACTGTGGATTTATCTACCATGTCTGCTGGAAGTTTGTTCCAAGGATCTACTACTCTTTCAGTAAAATAATATTTTCTCATGTTGCTAACTTCAGATTGTGTCCCCTTGTTCTTGTGTTCATTTTCCTATTAAAAACACTTCCCTCCTGGACCTTATTTAACCCTTTAATATATTTAAATGTTTCGATCATGTCCCCCCTTTTCCTTCTGTCCTCCAGACTATACAGATTGAGTTCACGAAGTCTTTCCTGATATGTTTTATGCTTAAGACCTTCCACCATTCTTGTAGTGAGACTGCTATAAATAGCAGCCTGTGGGTTTGGCCATTGTGGAGGATTATCTGATCGTTGTGTTTCGTGACTGCTTTACTGACTTTGACCTTTTGTGTGCTGATTTTTCCCTGCTTTGAAACTAAACCAGGGCAAAGTGTGTTTCACTTGGTGAAAGAAGAAGGACTGTGAATTGCCTCACAGCTGCAAGCTAAGTATCTCAGAACTGATAAGGGACTTGTACAAATTACCAGTTTGTTTGGAGACGAGTGCTCTTTGCTATACCAAAAGGCTTAGTTTAAGTTCTCATTATAAAGAACATTGTTTTGAATTTTCAAATGTGTGTGTGTCTGAAATTTGTACCTGTGAATTTTCGGGAGGATTCTACCAGAGAGCCCGACAGAACACCTTCCTTCCTTCCTTCCTTCCTTCCTTTCTTTCTTTCTTTCTTTCTTTCTCTCTTGCTTCCTTCCTTTCTCTTTCTTTCTTTCTTCCTTCTTCCTCTCTCTCTATTTCTTCATTGCTTATTTGACCCTTATGACAATCATTAAGTGTTGTACCACATGATTCTTGACAAATGTATCTTTTTCTTTTATGTACTCTGAGAGCATCTGCACCAAGACAAATTCCTTGCGTGTCCAATCACACTTGGCCAATAAAATTCTATTCTATTCTCTCTTTCTCTCACTTCCTCCTTCCCTCCCTCCCTTCCTTCGTTCCCTCTCTCCCTCCCACCCTAATAGTTATACTTTTTCTACCACAACATCCCCTGGAAAGTTAAATCTGTCCAAAGGGCAATCTATCAAACATTTTTCTTCATAATTGTCCATCTCCTCCTCTTTCTATTCCATGGTCTACCAACTCCTATTTATTTCAGTTTTCTCCTCTGGTCAGTCATCTTTATTTAAAAAGAAAAATAATTTTTATTAAGTTATGTACATTAAAAACAAAGCAAAAGAAAAATACAATTCACACACACAAGTGCACAAAGTAGAAAACACAAACTTTAAACAACATACTTAAAGAGCCGGGGTGGCGCAGCAGGTAGAGTGCTGTACTGCAGGCCACTGAAGCTGACTGTAGATCTGAAGGTCAGCGGTTCAAATCTCATCACCGGCTCAAGGTTGACTCAGCCTTCCATCCTTCCGAGGTGGGTAAAATGAGGACCCGGATTGTGGGGTCAATATGCTGGCTCGGTTAAAAAGTGCTATTGCTAATGTTAGATCCTTGCTTGAATGAAGGACTGCATTCATATGGTAAATAACTGTTCTTTATTAACGAGGAGTAACGGTTATAGAACTAAACAAAAGACAACATGGCCGTGCCCGGCAGCTATATATATGGCGGGCTGCCAACCAATCACATTATAGTATTTTCCTGCCCAAGGAATATGGGGCGGGTACAAGGCTTAACTGTCCTCTGGACACAACACCTAACATGAGTCTAAGGGGAAGGGCGGCATAAAAATTGAATTAAATAAATAAATAAATAAATAAATAAATAAATAAATAAATAAATAAATAAATAAATAAATAAATACTAACATTAACACAATTTGCAGGTGGATGTGGGGGAGACATCCACATGCCGCAGGCCTGTTTTGCTCCCGATGGAATCTGCCGACGAAGCTCCTCTGACCAAGGAAGCGTGAGTGACAGGGAAGAGGGATGTTTGGCAGACAGCCCAGGAGGAGAGCAATCATCTGTATCATATCTGGATTCTGAACAAGAATTAATGACACATCCACGCATGCATAGAGTGATGTATAGGAGACTACAACTGAAGGATTATTACAAGAGAAAATGAGGCCACCTGTGGTTGGGTGGGGCTGCTGTAATTAGGGCTGCTGCTATAAATAGCAGCATGTGGGTTTGGCCGTTGTGGAAGAATATCTGATCAGAGTTTGTCAGGAATCCTGTGTTGCTTTTTTCTGGACCTTTTTTAATTGATTTTTCACGCCTTTGAAACCAAAGCAGAGCTCTCTCTGTGTGTGTGTGTGTGTGTGTGTGTGTGTGTGTGTGTGTGTCACTTTGTTGGAAGAAGAAGGGGTGTGAAGTTTCTTCACAGCTGCTAGCTAAGTACTTAATGACTGCTTAAGGGAAATTGTACAGACTACCTGGTTGTTTTGGGATGAGTGCTGTTTGCAATACAAAAAGAGTGCTTAGTTTATTTTGAATTTTGTGATAAAGAACATTGTTTTGAATTTTCAAACGTGTGTGTGTCTGAAATTTTACCCTTGAATTTTCAGGAGGCTCCTACCAGAGAGCCCGGCAGAACAGATATAAGGATTCCATTTAGAAACATAGAAACATAGAAGTCTGACGGCAGAAAAAGACCTCATGGTCCATCTAGTCTGCCCTTATACTATTTTCTGTATTTTATCTTAGGATGGAGCTATGTTTATCCCAGGCATGTTTAAATTCAGTTACTGTGGATTTATCTACCACGTCTGCTGGAAGTTTGTTCCAAGGATCTACTACTCTTTCAGTAAAATAATATTTTCTCATGTTGCTTTTGATCTTTCCCCCAACTAACTTCAGATTGTGTCCCCTTGTTCTTGTGTTCACTTTCCTATTAAAAACACTTCCTTCCTGGACCTTATTTAACCGTTTAATATATTTAAATGTTTCGATCATGTCCCCCCCTTTTCCTTCTGTCCTCCAGACTATACAGATTGAGTTCATTAAGTCTTTCCTGATACGTTTTATGAAAGACTTAATGAACTCAATTTAAATTATAAAACAAATTTATAATTTAAAAAAACTATGAGATTTTAGGACTTCCACAGAATTTTTTGCATACTGTACTGAAAATGAAGTGAAGTTACCAATTTTTTTTTTGTGACCCAGCCTTTTTGATTCAAGAAGGTTTAGTCCAGTTTAAAGATAACAACCCATAAAAAAAGAGAAAATCTTCTCATTCATTTGATGAAAGCAGGCGGATGCTTGGCAGTAGATTAAAAATGTCATGAAAACATTAATAACTTAGTTTGTTATGGCAGCACTTTTAGTACCTAGAATGGGGGGAGCAGGGAGTAGTGAATTTTGCTGGCTACGTCATTATTAAGCAATTTGCTTCTCTATTTCAGATATAATGAGTCTTAGGTCAGCCTCTACTCATCTTTATCCATTATCAGTTAGCATATGAAGAATAATCTAAGCAGGTATGTGGGATCATCTGGCTTCCCGTTTAACAACTACAATCACATGCATTGTATTTTACCACCACCACCCCAATAACAACAATAATAACAGTAGTGGGCTCCTAGATCTAAATATCCATATATAGTATATGTTCTGTATGGGTTCCCCCAGACGCCAACACCAACTAAAAAGAGTAGCCAGACACGCTGGTAAAAAGCAAAGTCATTTTATATCTTTGAAAACAAACACAGATAACAAAAACTGTTCTTACAAACTGGAATGCTGTGAAGCTTCACAGAAGAGTCACGACGGCCAGACAATACAACAGGCTTCTTGTTGGCATACACACCACTGTAGATAATAAAACCCACGCCTCCCCCAAGTTTTCAGCCTTCGAGGCCACAAGCCAGAATCAGAGACGCCAAGGATCGAAGCAAGGTCACAGGACTCCCAAAAGATAACTCTCCACAATACAGGAAGGGCGGGCCTGCCTTTTCAACCTTTCTGAGGAGAACCACACCCAAACCCAGCTGTTGCCTATTAGGGATGGAAATACCTGGCTAATTGTCCCCTTCGTTGTGCTGCCCTTCTCTGCCTCATATCTATGATGGCTTGTGCATTCTCATCTAATGACTCCAGGCTACTCGCTGGGGAGAGCTCCCCCCCAGGGGTCTCAGGCTGTTCCCCCTCCTCCTCGTCCTGACATTCCTCTTCCCCGTCTGCCTGCTCCTCCTCCTCCTCCTGTTCCTCGTCCTCCCCCTCTGAGCATGGAGCCGGCAGAGTTCCAGCCGTTCCCTGAGGAGCCTCAGACTGAATCACAACAGTATATAGCCAGACTCAGCCCAAAATACTGTATTTCATTATTTGAGACAAAAAGTAATAATGATGAAAAGATGCCACCCTCTCCTTCCACATAATAAAGCCAATCTTTATGTTTGGAAAGGGCCTTCATTATTTTTGAAAGTAGCATGCAAGTTTAATAATAATAATAATAACAATAATAACAATAATAATAATAATAATAATAATAATAATAATAATAATAATAATTTATTAGATTTGTATGCCGCCCTTCTCCGAAGACTCGGGGCAGCTCACAACAACAATAAAACAATGTTACAATGGAAAACAAATCTAATATTAAAAAACAGTTAAAAACCCATTATTTAAAAAACTACACAACACATGCATACCATACATAAAATATAAAAGCCTGGGGGAGGTGTCTCAGTTCCCCCATGCCTGGCGATACAGGTGGGTCTTAAGTAATTTGCAAAAGACAAGGAGGGTGGGGGCAGTTCTAATCTCTGGGGGGAGTTGATTCCAGAGGGCCGGGGCCACCACAGAGAAGGCTCTTATTTATTTGTTTGATTTATATGCCACCCAACTCCCTAAGGACCCTGGGCAGCTTACAACAATAAAAACAGTATCAATAAAAATAATTTTCAAAACAGTTTAAAACAGAGGTCCCCAACCTTTTTAGCACCAGGGACCGGCTTTAAGTTAGACGAGTTTTCTACGGCCCGGTGGGGGGGGGGGCTTTGGTCATATGGGGGTGGGGTTATGGAGGGGTGGAGCTTAGTGACGCAGCCCTCCACACTTCTCCACAGGGCGGGGAGAATGAGGAGGCTCCTTTGGCGGCTGGGGGCTGCCTGGCTTTGTGATTTTGACTGGGGGGGGACTTAGGAAGGTCCTACTTCTCCCCCCCCAGCCAAAAACTCAAAGCCTATCTGCTGGATACGGGCGATGAGCGGGACGAGCGGCGCCGAAGGCCGGTGGCTTTGGCAGCTGCTGCAAGAGGCTCTCCGCTCTCGGGAGAGTTTAACAACAGAGGCTCTTTGGCTGCCCGGGGCGCGCGCGCGGCGCACACACGCACACACCCGGAGACCTTTTCCCGTCTTCTTCTCCTCGCTCACTCCCCTCATAACCAGCCGCCCCGCTCGCGGGGGGATGCCCCATTCGTAGCTACCAGCCCGCCAAGCGTCGAGGGGGCTTCTGAGGCTGAAGGGAAGAGCCGGAATGCCCTTCCCCGCGTTTAGATTGGGGGAAACGGAGGAGGCGGCGGTTGTTTTCTCCTCGCTCCAGAAACTAGGCGATCGCGCCCCACCGCCACCGCCGCCGCCTCCTCCGTTTCCCCCAACGGCAAGCAATCTAAACGCGGGAAGGGCATTCCGGCTCTTCCCTTCAGCCTCAGAAGCCCCCTCGACGCTTGGCGGGCTGGCGTAGCTACGAACGGGCATCCCCCCGCGAGCGGGGGCTGCTGGTTATGAGGGGAGCGAGCGAGGAGAAGAAGACGGGAAAAGGTCTCCGGGTGGCCCCGCTTGGCTCCGTCTCCCTCCACGCAGGATGGGCTTTGGGTGTCCGATGCCGCGGACTGGCTGGAAAACCCCAACGGCCCGGTCCCGGTCCGCGGACCGGCGGTTGGGGACCTCTGGTTTAAAAGATAGTTTAAAGCATATATAACTCTCATGGCCGGATCTAAATAACACCTCATTTAATCAATGGCCCCAGGCCTGCTGGAAGAGCCAGGTCTTTACGGCTTTCTGGAAGACCAGTACGGTAGTACGGATCTCTGGGGGTAGCTGGTTCCAGAGAGCAGGAACAACCACAGAGAAGGCCCTTCCTTGTGGCCCCTCCAGATGACATTGTTTAGCTGGCGGGACCCGGAAGAGGCCAACTCTGTGGGCCCTTATCAGTCGCTGGCAGCTATTTATTTTTATTTATTTATTTATTTATTTATTTTGTCCAATACAAATTGAAAGTTAAAGAGAATAAAAACATGAAGTAGTAAATATCAGAGAAGGGATAGAAGAAGAGATATGAGAATAGAATACATCAATGAAGAGTAGAAGAAAGGATATATGAATGGGAGAAAAGATATATAAAATATAGGAGAGAAAATTGGACAGGGGACGGAAGGCACCCTAGTGCACTTATGCTTGCCCCTTACTGACCTCTAAGGAATCTGGAGAGGTCAACCGTGGACAGTCTAAGGGTAAAATGTTGGGGGTTATGGGATGATACTACAGAGTCCGGTAATGAGTTCCACACTTCAACAACTCTATTACTAAAGTTGTATTTTTTACAGTCAAGTTTGGAGCGGTTAATATTGAGCTTGAATCTGTTATATGCTCTTGTGTTGTTGTGGCTGAAGCTAAAGTAGTTGTTGGTTCAGGTTGTTGCCTTTGGGGCCAAATAGTGAGCTATTTAATAAAGGTAGGTGTTCTGTCTGGGTCACACCGGAAGCCAATACCAACCCAAAAAGAGAAGCCAGACACACCAATAAAAGGCAAAGGCAGTTTATAAAATTCAAGAAAAAACACAGGTAACAGAAAATGTCCTTACAAACAGGAAAACGCTGTATCTTCAGATATATCCACGAAGGCAAAAGTCCATGCAGCAATACAGGATTCATGCTGCCAATACGAGGCTGTAGATAGCAGACCTACACCTCCCACGGGTCTTCAAAACCTCTGGGCTACACGCCAGGAACAGAGACATCGAGAACAAAGCAGAACACCGTAACTCCAACTGATAACACTCCACATGGCTTCAAGGGCTTGCCTGCCTTTTAAAACCTGCTAAGGAGGACCACACCCAAGCCCAGCTTTTCCTAATTCAGTGCTGATAATACTTCTTTAATTGCTCCTTTCTCTGATCTGAACGTCTCTGTCGCATGTCAATGACGGCTTGTGCTTCATCACCTAATGACTCCAAGCTACTGGCTGGGGAGAGCCCCCCTCCCCCCCGGGGCTCTCATGCTGTTCTCCTTCATCCCATTCCTGACTTTCCTCTCCCCCGTCCGACTGTTCAGCTCCCTCCTTTTCGCTGTCATCCTCCTCCGGGCATGGAGCCAGCAGAGACACAGCCGGTCCCTGAGCAGCCTCAGGCTGAACCACAACAGGTAGGATATAAATAAACACATATGGCCATTCTATTAGAATGGAGTTCTCCCAGGGATCTTCTTCTTTTACACAAAACTGCCCATCTACTGTAGGAAAATTCTGGAATCTGGAGAGGTCAATCGTGGAAAGTCTAAGGGGAAAATGTTGGGGGTTGACACCACGGAGTCTGCTAATGAGTTCCACGCTTCAACAACTCGATTGCTAAAGTCATATTTTTTACAGTCAAGCTATGCGGCAGAAGGCGGTCCCAAAGACTAGATCCTCAATCTCTTGCAATGAATAGAATATCCTCCATTCCCCTCCATTGTACAGCCATGGAACAACAGTGTCAAAGGGGAAAGGCCAAGCGGAGGAGGCAGCCAGGACAGTGTGATCAAAGTCATGCCTTAACTGTGCATCATCTATTCCTCCCTTTCTCCAGCCACAGATTTGTATTTGTATTTGTATTTACAGTATTAGATTTGTATGCCGCCCCTCTCCGTAGACTCGGGGCGGCTCACAACAGTGATAAAAAAAATGGTACATAGAGACAAATCTAATAATTAAAATCTAAAATAGCAATTATACATATAAAAAAATCTAAAAACCCCAGTAAATAAAAACATACATACAGTCATTTTGTGCACAGAAACTACATAGGCAGGGGGAAGATGTCTCAGTTCCCCCAAGCTTGACGACAAAGATGGGTTTTGAGGAGTTTACGAAAGGCAAGGAGGGTGGGGGCAATCCTAATCTCCGGGGGGAGCTGATTCCAGAGGGTCGGGGCCGCCACAGAGAAGACTCTCCCCCTGGGTCCCGCCAGACGGCATTGTTTAGTCGACGGGATCCGGAGAAGGACAACTCTGTGGGACCTAATCGGTCGCTGGGATTCGTGCGGCAGAAGGCAGTCCCGGAGATAATCTTGCTCTTGCCATGAAATATGAAGATATTTTTCCAGTTGCACTTATACAGTAAATCCCTGAAAGATATACAGTGGTACCTCATCTTACGAACGCCTCTTCTAACGAACTTTTCAAGATACGAACCTGGTGTTTAAGATTTTTTTTGCCTCTTCTTCCGAACTATTTTCACCTTACGAACCCAAGCAGCTGCTGCTGGGATGAAGGGGTTTCTTTTTTTTCCCTTTTTTGAAGAAAGAAAAGGGAGGGGCAGCTTGGGGGAGGAAACATTTTGCAGAGAACAACGTGCATGCAAAGGAACTGAAAGGGTGTCTTTTTAAGAAAGAAAAGGGAGGAGGGAGGGGCAGCTTGGGGGAGGAAACATTTTGCAGAGAACAACGTGCTTGCAAAGGAACTGAAAGAGTGTCTTTTTAAGAAAGAAAAGGGAGGAGGGAGAGGCAGCTTGGGGGAGGAAACATTTTGCAGAGAACAACGTGCTTGCAAAGGAACTGAAAGGGTGTCTTTTTAAGAAAGAAAAGGGAGGAGGGAGGGGCAGCTTGGGGGGAGGAAACATTTTGCAGAGAACAACGTGCTTGTAAAGGAACTGAAAGGGTGTCTTTTTAAGAAAGAAAAGGGAGGAGGGAGGGGCAGCTTGGGGGAGGAAACATTTTGCAGAGAACAACGTGCTTGCAAAGGAACTGAAAGGGTGTCTTTTGAAGAAAGAAAAGGGAGGAGGGAGGGGCAGCTTGGGGGAGGAAACATTTTGCAGAGAACAACGTGCTTGCAAAGGAACTGAAAGGGTGTCTTTTTAAGAAAGAAAAGGGAGGAGGGAGGGGCAGCTTGGGGGAGGAAACATTTTGCAGAGAACAACGTGCTTGCAAAGGCACTGAAAGGGTGTCTTTTGAAGAAAGAAAAGGGAGGGGCGCCCCCCTTGCCTTTCTTCCTTCCCACTCACCCTTTAGCCTAGCCTTGCTTCTTCCACCCGCCCCCTTTAGCTGCTCCTCCCTGCCCTCTGTTCGCCTCCCTTCTAAAGTTTGGGATTTTCCTGAAGGATTTGCAGGCATTATTTGCTTTTACATTGATTCCTATGGGAAACATTGTTTCATCTTACAAACTTTTCACCTTACGAACCTCCTCCTGGAACCAATTAAGTTCGTATGATGAGGTACCACTGTATTCATGTAGATTTAAGTAATTCCCACCAAAACATCCAAGCTGCCAGGTGAAAAAAGAATCTGATTAGAAGATGACAACAGACAGCACAAACCTGTGGAACAAAAAGTGGAAATCAGCAAGGGTAAGATCTAATCCATTAACAACTTGTTGTAGGTTTTTTTTAATAAATAAATTCTGGCATTAAACTGGAACACACACAACGAAGATATTATTAAATGATTAATCTCCAGCAAGAGGAACCTCATTTTGCCTAGCAGCAAGCAGTGAATCAGGAAATACTGTTTTAATCAACACCATTCTATACTCTCATTTCACACTTAGTAGGAGAATCCAGACACATATAAGACCAACTAAGGTGGTATTTCCTTTCAATGTTTTCCATACTAATATACTAATTATAACAATAATCATTAATAATAATTTATTAGATTTGTATGCCGCCCCTCTCCGAGGACTCGGGGCAGCTCACAACACAACAATAACACGATACAATGCAAATCTAGTAATAAAATCAATTTAAAAACATTAATAAACATAACCAGTATTATAAAATCACCAACTACACAATCGTACACATTCAACCCACTCCATCATACAACAGAGGTCGGAAAACAAAACGAAGGTGGGGACAAAGATGAGTCTTCAGCAATTTTACAGAAGGCGAGGAGGGAGTTGATTCCAGAGGGTCGGGGCCACCACAGAGAAGGCTCTTCCCCTGGGTCCCGCCAAACGACATTGTTTAGTCGACGGGATCCGGAGAAGGCCAACTCTGTGGGACCTAACTGGTCGCTGGGATTCGTGCTTGAAAGCTTTGGGGGGGGGGAATGATTGGTCTTCTACCCCAATTAGATCTCATTAAAAAACTAGAATGGCTTTTTTTTTTTTGTTACATAAGAAATAGCAATTGAATAAAGTTGATATTGGTCTTAATGTGTGATTTCCGGAATTACTCCAAGGGTGGTGGACAAGCACATATATATTCTTTACACCTTCCTAAATCATGATTTCTGGCAATTCAAGGAGCTGGGCATCACCCCTAAAGCACTATATTGCTACCAGAAATGGCATAAGCTTTCTTCAGTGTGTTGGCCCTTCCCACAAGAGCAGAGTAAGAGTAAGCAGCCTCTAGGACCCTTCCTTAAACAATGCTACTTAGTGAGTCCTTTGATAGTTGTCTTCTCCATTGAAGCTCCTGCTCTATGGAAAACCCTCTTTCAAGAGATCTGATAGGCCTCTACCTTCTTAGCCTTCAGGAAAGCATGTAAGACTGATAAATTAGTGAAGATTGGACTGAATCCCTGGATAGTTCAATGGATTTGCAGCTGGCTGAAGCGTAGACATCAGAGAGTTATTGTTAACGGCGAGTATTCTGAGCAGAGTCAGGATACAAGCGGTGTGCCACAAGGGTCTGTTCTGGGTCCTATTCTTTTTAATATGTTTGTGAGTGACATAGGGGAAGGTTTGGTAGGGAAGGTTTGCCTATTTGCCGATGACTCTAAAGTGTGCAATAGGGTTGATATTCCTGGAGGCGTCTGTAATATGGTAAATGATTTAGCTTTACTAGATAAATAGTCAAAGCAATGGAAACTGCAGTTTAATGTTTCCAAATGTAAAATAATGCACTTGGGGAAAAGGAATCCTCAATCTGAGTATTGTATTGGCAGTTCTGTGTTAGCAAATACTTCAGAAGAAAAGGATTTAGGGGTAGTGATTTCTGACAGTCTCAAAATGGGTGAACAGTACAGTCAGGCAGTAGGGAAAGCAAGTAGGATGCTTGGCTGCATAGCTAGAGGTATAACAAGCAGGAAGAGGGAGATTATGATCCCGCTATATAGAATGCTGGTGAGACGACATTTGGAATACTGTGCTCAGTTCTGGAGACCTCACCTACAAAAAGATATTGACAAAATTGAACGGGTCCAAAGATGGGCTACAAGAATGGTGGAAGGTCTTAAGCATAAAACGTATCAGGAAAGACTTAATGAACTCAATCTGTATAGTCTGGAGGACAGAAGGAAAAGGGGGGACATGATCGAAACATTTAAATATATTAAAGGGTTAAATAAGGTCCAGGAGGGAAGTGTTTTTAGCAGGAAAGTGAACACAAGAACAAGGGGACACAATCTGAAGTTAGTTGGGGGAAAGATCAAAAGCAACATGAGAAAATACTATTTTACTGAAAGAGTAGTAGATCCTTGGAACAAACTTCCAGCAGACGTGGTAGATAAATCCACAGTAACTGAATTTAAACATGCCTGGGATAAATATATATCCATCCTAAGATAAAATACAGAAAATAATATAAGGGCAGACTAGATGGACCATGAGGTCTTTTTCTGCCGTCAGACTTCTAAGACCTCACTGTTCCCTTAAGTGTGTATTTAGGTTAGGACAATATAAGAACATAGTGGAGTTTGTTGTTAATTGTTTATGTTTTGTTTTTATTGAAGTATACATTGCATTATTTTGGGACTGTAAGCTGCCCAGATTTAATTTTCAAGAGAGGAGCAATACAAAAGTTTTAAATAAAGAACTAAACCACATCTGCTAAAATAATTCCACCCATTGCATATATTCTACATTTTACGTTTAATCTGATATGACCTTTACTTCTTGTATTTCAATGTGTTTGAGTCCAGTCTTCCTTTTTTCATAACAACAAATGTTCCAGATTTCCTTTGTGTAACTTAGTCCTAAGTGAGAATATTTATATATATGATATTATTCCTTTTAGCACTGATAGCATCGAAACTCTTTTGATCACTGAAACGTCTCTCTCAAGCCCCACAGTTGTTGTAAGTGTGTTGCATCAACATGTACGCAATCTATGACAGGTGTTCTAAATCCTAAAGCCATATAGTTGTGTCCTAATTTTCTCTATAGGTTTTCTCATAGGAGGAGAAAACAGAATATTTTTATCTGAGTATCTTTACTCAAAAGCATCAGAGTTTAAGAATATTCTTGGCTAGATATGTGCCTACAGAGTTAAGGACTTTTTCCTTTCCCGGCAACAAAAATAACTACACTATTTTTAAAACACAAAAAATAATTCCTAAATACAATGTTAACACAAAGAGGGAGTTTACATTTGTTAGCAGACAGAACTTTGAGAGCTTCTGAACCATTGAGGGCACACATTACAAAGTGGAACTGCAACCAAAAAGTAAGGGAAGTTTACATATTCTTTTAAAAGATCCAATATTATATTAAATTTAATATAATTAAATTAATATAATATAATTAGATTGGTGGGCATTGGATTTGTTATTATGTACTGTTTTTTATTATTGTTGTGAGCCGCCCCGATTTTGCGGAGAGGGGCGGCATATAAATCCAATAAATCTAATCTAATCTAATCTAATCTTTAATGTAATTATATACCTACTATATCTATCATCTATCTATCTTCTATCTATGATTACTATATTTGGGGAAAAAACCCCAATTTTGAGTTTTTAAACTTTTAAAGTTTAAAATTCACACTTATTTTTCAAATGTTAAAATGAAGATAGGAAGTAAAGCATTAAATTGCTCTTACAAAGCATAGAAATTATAGTGGAACAGTAAATTTTGGGGGGTGGAAGTAATGGTACACTCCTTGGCAACAGCTTAGAATCTGCACCATGGTTCATTATTTTATTAATGCATAAATAATAAATCAAGTTTGACACCTCTGATCTAGAGATTAAGATGGTACAGTGTTCCCTCGATTTTCGCGGGTTCAAACTTTGCGGATAGCCTATACCATGGTTTTTCAAAAAATATTAATTAAAAAATACTTTGCGGTTTTTTTCCTATACCACGGTTTTTCCCACCCAATGACGTCATACGTCATTGCCAAACTAATAATTTTTGCAAATAAATAACAAAAAAAAATAATTAGTGTTAATACATAATTATGTTTATAAATATCAGGATCACTAAGTGTCTTATTCAATGGTGAGTACCAGTAATAATGGTGAGTAAATGGCTGTTAAGGGAATGGGAAATGGTAATTTAGGGGTTTAAAGTGTTAAAGGATGGCTTGTGATACTGTCCATAGCCAAAAATGGTGTATTTACTTCCGCATCTCTACTTCGCGGAAATTCGACCTTCGCGGGCAGTCTCGGAACGCATCCCCCGCGGAAATCGAGGGAACACTGTGATATTAATCTCTAGATCAGAGGTGTCAAACTTGATTCCATTGAGGGTCGCATCAGGGTTGTGTTTGACCCTGGGGGGGGGTATGGCCAGGGGGCGTGGCCAGTTCAATATCACTTCTCTGCCAGCGAAAACAGGCCCTCAAGCTTCGTTTTTGGTTGCATCATCCTCCTGCCACCTTCTGCTAGCAAAAACAGCACTCGAGAGGGATGTGCACGGCCCTCCTGAGCTCCATTTTCACTGGCAGAGGTAACACGGACCAGTCCTTCTCTATTTCCAGGGTAGGCCCGTGGGCCAGTTCTAAATTCCCCATTGGCTGGATCTGGCCCCTGGATCTTTTGTTTAACCTCCGTACCAGGGGTGTTAAACCTGTAGCCTGCGGACTGGATGCATCACATGATGGCCCTGCCCCTGTCCGGTTTAGCGAAGGAAGAAAAAAAATCGCTTTATGTCACATGATGCCGCCATGACGGTGTGAGTTTGATACCCCTGCTCTAGAGCAGTGTTTTTCAACCGTTGCCATTGCGTTGCTGGCTGGGGAATTCTGGGAGTTGAAGTCCACACATCTTCAAACAGCCAAGGTTAAGAAACATTGCTCTAGACCAAAGGCAAATTCAGATAGCATATGGGCTCTGACTAAAACCATAGGATGATGCCTTAGGCTGCAAAAATTGTCAATACTTGCTACAAAGAGGTACTCAGATTTTCTCCATACTCATGTTTTCTTCCTCTTCTGTTCTATTATATCTGATTTTCAGAAGTTTCTGTAGTTTTCTTAGCAAGAATTTTAAAAAGTGGTTTGTTAATGCCTCCTTCTTATGGGAAGAGTAATTACTGTCCAAGGTCACCCAGCTGGCTTCCTAGGTAAGGCAGGGCCAGAAATTGGTCTGGTTTCTAGCCAGATGCCTTAACTACTGTAGCAAACTGAATCTCAAATTCATATTACCTCCGGAACCGCCTGCTACCGCACGAATCCCAGCGACCGATAAAGTCCCACAGAGTTGGCCTTCTCCAGGTCCCGTCGACTAAACAATGTCGTTTGGTGGGCCCCAGGGGAAGAGCCTTCTCTGTGGCGGCCCCGGCCCTCTGGAACCAACTCCCCCCGGAGATTAGAACTGCCCCCACCCTCCCTGTCTTTCGTAAACTACTCAAGACTCATTTATACCGCCAGGCATGGGGGAGTTGAGATAGCTCTTCCCCCTAGGCCATTACAAGTTATGCATGGTATGTTTGTGTGTATGTCTGGTTTTATAATAAGGGTTTTTAGTTGTTTTTATTATTAGATTGTACATGTTGTGTTTATTATTGTTGTTAGCCGCCCCGAGTCTACGGAGAGGGGCGGCATACAAATCCAATTAATAATAATAACAATAATAATAATAATAATAATAATAATTATTATTATTATTATTATTATTATTATTATTATTATTATAATATTACGGTGAGTTAAAAAAAAGAAAATAAAACCTAACTCTGTCAAATGCAACGAAGCCATCAACATAGTTACTACTGAAAAATAATTGCATGTGCTCTGCAAGGCATGAAAAAGGCTGAGCCTTTCCGTGATTATAAGTAATTAAAATAAAAGTGACTGAACCTTTTAAACCCGTATACAGGGAGAAAAGGCATCTTTCGTAAATGTCTGATCTCTCGAGCACAGGACAATTCTGTGAGACAATGTTGGTCTGTCTTGGCAGAGGACTGTTCCTGCTTAATGACTTTGGAGTGGGACGTAGCCTCTGTGGAGTAACAGTGTAGTCTACATATGTCCCGTTCCTGAGGGGATGTGCCATCAGCGTTCGGGAAATGAATAGTCCAAATAAATGAGAATTCAACGGATGTTTGTTTTGTATGAAATTTGGAAAATTATAATCCCCATCCCTATACCTCTAATGGCCATGAATGTATCTATTCAGCAGAAGTATGAAATCACAAAGGATCATGATTATGCTAAAGAAGTTTCTCTCTCTCTCTCTCTCTCTCTCTCTCTCTCCCCCTCACTCTTCCTCCCACCCTCCCTCCTTCCCCCTCTCTTTTTTCCGCCCTCTCTCTCTCTCTCTCCCTCTCCCACTCAGTCTTCCTCCCACCTTCCCTCCTTCCCCCTCTCTCCTTTCCGCCCTCCCTCTCTCTCTCTCCCTCTCTCTCTTTCTCCTCCTCAGTCTTCCTCTCACCCTCCCTGCTTCCCCCTCTCTCTATCTCTCTCCCTCGCTCCCTCTCTCCTTTCCGCCCTCCCTCTCTCTCTCCCTCTTCCTCTGTATCTATCTGGCTAATGGCAAAATTTACTATGTAACTAAGACAATGATTAGAACTACTGCTAGTAAAACTGAGCAATGAGAATTGCCAGTGTAAAACAAAGATATCCTGATATCCAGGATAACTTGGAAACAAGGGGATTCTTTACAGGGAAATCCCTTCCCTTCCCATAGGAAGGAGAGTCTGGGAACAAGGTCAAAAGAGGGATTAGATCAGGGGTGGGCAATTAATTTTGCCATGGGGCCGCATGAGAAATTGGGATGGTATTATTATTATTATTATTATTATCATCATCATCATCATCATCATTATTGTTATTATTATTATTATTTATTAGCTTTGTATGCCGCTCCTCTCCGAAGACTCGGAGCGGCTCACAACAAGAGGGCCGGACTAATAGAATTAACTCAGTTCTATCCAATACTGTATATCAGGGGTCCCCAACCACCGGGCCGTGGACCAGTACCCGGGCCGCGGGGCATGTTGCACTGGTCCGTGGAGTCAGCAGCTGCCGGGCCTCATGCCGCCACCCCCCTCCCTCCAGCGCTTCACCTCCCGCTGGGCAAGAGGCCTCGGGAGGCAGGTTCTGCCGGCCACAGGACGATGGATGGGACAGAGGGGCGGGAAGGACCGAGAGGCTCAAGCCTCTTTTGGCTTCTGCCGCGGGGCGCTTTTGCGTTTTTGGCTGGGGGGAGGCAGGAGGGCCAGCCTGACCCCCTCTCTCCAGCACTTAGCTCCCGCTGGGCAAGAGGGCTTGGGAGGCAGGTTCTGCCGGCCACAGGACGATGGCGGGAAAGAGGGGCGGGGAGGACCAGCACCCCCATGTTTAATCCCGCCCCCCACCACGCCCCTTTCCGCCCCCACTGGGCCATAGAAAAATTGTCTTGCTGAAACTGGTCCCTGGTGGAAAAAAACGTTGGGGACCACTGCTGTATATTATTGGGTAGAACTGAGTTAATTATATTATAATTATAAATTATAACTATACTGTATATTATATTATATATTATATTTGAACACCCGGTTAGAAAAGTTGGATCGACTTCCAGGGGCCACTCACAGACAGCGGGCAGGCCGCATCCGGCCCTCGGGCCGCATCTTGCCCAGGTCTGGATTAGATTAATGTACTAGGTCCAACCCACCAAGACGTCTGTTGGCACTTATCTAAATTTTAGAAGGTCTAACCTTTGTTGAGAATATTCTTGTGCTTAAGCATGAGCTAAGAATCTGTTTAATTGGAACTTTACATGTGATCCTGATCTTTCGTGCCTTCACTCCTTTCCCTGTCTCCTATCATGAGTAATAAAATAGTAATGAATGAACATTCATATAATACATACATGCACGAGGCATAAGCACTATTACAAAACACAAAACCTGATTAATGGTATCCCATTGTTGCTTGATCCCAGGTTTGTACATGGATTCCCTCAATTTCAAATATGAAAAACACCAAAAATCATTAGTACAGTGATACCTCATCTTACAAACGCCTCATCATACAAACTTTTCGAGATACAAGCCCGGGGTTTAAGATTTTTTGCCTCTTCTTACTGTTGTGATTCCGTCCGAGGCCCCTCAGGGAACGGCTGATCTTCTGTCGGTTTCCTGCTCAGAGGGGAGGATGAGGAACAGGAGGTGCAGGCAGACGAGGAGGAGGAATCCCAGGCTGAGGAAGAGGGGGAACAGCCAGAGGCCCCCAAGAGGGAGCTCTCCCCAGCAAGCAGCCTGGATTCCTTAGAGGAAAATGCACAAGCAATAATCGATCTGCGACAGAGAAGAGCAACACAAAGAAGGGACCAATTGGCTAGGTACTTTCAGCACTAAAGAGGCAACAGCTGGGTTTGGGTGTGGTGCTCTCTGGAAAGGCTAAAAGGCAGACCCACCCTTCCTGGCTTGTGGAGTATTATCTTTGGGAGTCCTGGGACCTGGCTGTGATCTTTGGCGTCTTGGAATTCTGGTTTGTGACTTTGAATACTGAAACCTTGGGGGGGAAAGGTGGGGGTCTTATGCTCTACAGTGGTGGGTGTGCCAGCAAGAAGTTTTCTGTATTGTCTGGCCATCAGGACTCTGCTGTAAAGTCTCCTAGCCTGCCTGTTGGGAAGAACAGGTTTTTCTCTGTGTTTATTTTTCAAGCTATAAAGTACTTTTGCTTTTACCAGCATGTCTGGCTGTTTTTTCCAGTTGGTGTTGAGGTCTGGGGGAACCCAGACAGAACACTTACAAACTATTTTCATCTTACAAACCCACCGCTGCCGCTGGGATGCCCCGCCTCCAGACTTCCAGCGAAGCACCTATTTTTGTGCTGCTGGGATTTCCCTGAGGCTCCCCTCCATGGGAAACCCCACCTCCAGACTTCCATTGCCAGCAAAGCGCTTGTTTTTGCGACGCTGGGATCCCCCTGCTGGGATTCCCCTGCAGCATCGCAAAAACACAGAAGTCCAGAGGTGGGGTTTCCTATGGAGGGGAACCTCAGGAGAATCCCAGAAGTGCAAAAACGGGCGCTTCGGCTGGCAAAAGGGGTGAATTTTGGGCTTGCACGCATTAATCGCTTTTCCATTGATTCCTATGGGAAGCATTGTTTTGTCTTACAAACTTTTCACCTTAAGAACCTTGTCCCGGAACCAATTAAGTTTGTAAGACAAGGTATCACTGTATATAAATACCATAATCAATTGATTATGACCTTTAGTACCAATGAAAATAAAAATGGCTAAACAGAACTTTTTTCAACATACAAATAAACCAGGGAGATGGTTAGCCTATAAAATAGGAACAATAAAACAATCTATGTGCTCACTGTGAGTCAACACTGACTTGACAACACATAATCAATCAATCTAAGTCAATCAAATAAAAGGTTATAAGATAAAAGACTTGGAAGAAAACACTTGCGAAATCCCAGAGAGTTGCTGCAACTTTATTTCTGCAACACGGGGGTCAAATAAACAACAGATTCAAGTAGCTCATTCTCTCTGTAATTGATGAATTTGTCATGTTCACTAAGCTAAAATACTGGTAAAGAATTCCTCCGCATTGTTTTCTTGATAGTCACAACTCCTTAAGGACAAAAGATAATTTTATGTACAGTGGAACCCCGACATAAGAGCTGCTCTACTTAAGAGCAACTCAAGATAAGAGCTGGGAGGGGAGAGATATTTTTGTTCTACTTACAAGCCCAAATTCGAGATACAAGCGCCAAGGAGCTGTCTCCTGAAGCCAAACGCTAACTTCCGCGTTCGGCTTCAGGAGACAGCTGCGAAGCGGCATGCGTGTTTTAAAAGGTTGCAGCCGGCCTGGGGGGCTCGGGGGGGTGTTTGCAGCTTTCTTTCTTGCTCTTTTTCTTTCTCTCTTTTACCTTCCCTTCCTCTATTTCTTCTTTTCTTTCTCCTTCCCACCTTCTTCCCTCCCTCCCTCCCTTCACTCATTCCTCTCTTACTCTCCCCTTTCATAAGTTTCCTTGCTTCCTTCCTCTGTTCCTGTCCCTTCCCCCTTTCTTTCTTTCTTTCTTTCTTGCTTTCTTTCTTGCTCTTTTTCTTTCTCTCTTTTACCTTTCCTTCCTCTATTTCTTCTTTTCTTTCTCCTTCCCACCTTCTTCCCTCCCTCCCTCCCTTCACTCATTCCTCTCTTACTCTCCCCTTTCATAAGTTTCCTTGCTTCCTTCCTCTGTTCCTGTCCCTTCCCTCTTTCCTTCCTTCCTTCCCACCCTCCGTCCATTCATTCACCCATTCCTCTCTTGATCGCTTAAAGCTGGTCCCTGGTGCAAAAAGGGTTGGGGACCTCTGTCCTACAGGATTGGGTGGCAGAGAAGTTGAACATATGTAAATTTAAAAGTTTAAGAAAGTTTACAAGTTAAGTGAAAGAAACTTCATTATTCATTTATATGTACATGTACATTTCTTCATTAAAAACATGTCTTTCTGCATAATTTAGACTAACTTTGTGAGCTTTTTGAGGGCTGGAACCAATTAAAATTATTTACATTAATTCCTATGGGGAAAAGTCGTTCGAGATAAGAGCTGCTCGACTTAAGAGCCCAGGTCCGGAACGAATTAAACTCATATCTCGAGGTACCACTGTATCTCGTTTCAGGGAAATATCACAGAAATACTGGACGTTTCAACAAACAGACCATTGTTTGTATAAATTAATTCTATATCCCCAAGAATACAGCCTCTGAAGAGATGCTGCAGCCATGTCCCTTACATGTGGTTTGGAAGGCAGCCAGAGTGGAGCATACATATGTTTCCCTCTGAAAATGTCACCCTTCAGGTGCAGAATACAAACAGTAACAAAATCATAATCTCTTTCCCACATGAAAGGAGGAGGTGGGAAGGAATTAGGCAAAATGCCAGCCGCCTGCTGCTTAGGGAAATACCACATCACAACTTAAATTTTGAAGTTCATAAATAAATCCCCAAACGTTGACACTTCGGGTTACTAGCAATAGAACCCAGTGGGCTCCCTCGCTCTTTTTTTAATGCTATAATTAATGTATTCAGCAACAGGACTAATGACTAAGAATATTCCTTAAGGTCTTGCTCATGGGTTTCTGTCAAGACCGGTAAGTGCAATTAGTGCCTAAGAGAATATATTTGTATCTCATGAGTTATTAATCCAGCTTCCTCATTTGATTGCAAACCAACATGACGGAGGCCTGTGGTTCAACTATACTATACAGTTTGTGTTACTGCGATTAGTTGATCTTAAAAAGCAGTCAGAACTGTATAAAGGCTTGATCCTAAAATCCCACCTTCTTTCTTCTTCCAATTTCCAATAAGCAAATAATTTTTTTAAATCACATCTTAAATATTTTCTTTCTTTTCTTCCTCTGTGTTGTTTCCTTAGGCATTTTGTGAGTTTAGTTATTTGTTTTGTGGGATTCAAATTCGGTTTCTAATTACAGTGGTACCTCATCTTACGAACGCCTCTTCTAACGAACTTTTCAAGATACGAACCCAGTGTTTAAGATTTTTTTGCCTCTTCTTCCGAACTATTTTCACCTTACGAACCCAAGCAGCTGCTGCTGGGATGAAGGGGTTTCTTTTTTTCCCCTTTTTTGAAGAAAGAAAAGGGAGGGGCAGCTTGGAGGAGTAAAGATTTTGCATGCTTGCAAAGTCACTGAAAGGGTGTCTTTTGAAGAAAGAAAAGGGAGGGGCGCCCTTGCCTTTCTTCCTTCCCACTCCCCCTTTAGCCTAGCCTTGCTTCTTCCACCCGCCCCCCTTTACCTGCTCCTCCCTGCCCTCTGTTCGCCTCCCTTCTAAAGTTTGGGATTTTGCTGAAGGATTTGCAGGCATTATTTGCTTTTACATTGATTCATATGGGAAACATTGTTTCATCTTACGAACTTTTCACCTTACGAACCTCCTCCTGGAACCAATTAAGTTCGTATGATGAGGTACCACTGTATATTTTAATTTATATCATTTTAATCTGCTGCCTGCTTGGTATAGTACTTTAGTGTACAGAGTCTGTTTGGTGCAGTGGTTGTTAAGGTACCCAGCTAGAAACTGCCTTAGGCACACAACCAGCTGGTTGGTCTTGGACCACACTGTCGCTCAGTCTTACAAAAGAAACAGTGGCAAGCCACTGCGGATATGCTGCCCCAAAATGTGCAGGGACACACACACACCATTCAATATATGCTGTAAAATTGAACAAATGCTTCCTGTGATTTAAGCTGTGCAATTCAGCCTAAAATTTATTTTTTTATTTCCTAAGTGACTAATTTTCTATTTGTCTCAGTAAAATTTCCCTTTGTTTCATTTTTAGCCCATTTTGCTAATCTAGCAAGTTGGGTTTTAATTTCATTTCTATCTTCTAATGCAGTGTTTTTCAACCAGTGTGCCGTGGCACACTAGTATGCTATGAGACATGGTCAGGTGTGCCATGGGGAAATTAGTGCAGGAGATTTGAGCCGCGAAGAAGGAAGCTCAGCTTCCGGTCTCGCAACTTTTTGCTGAGGGCGTGAAGAGCAAAAAGTTGCGAGACCGGAAGCTGAGTTTCCTTCTTCTAGCCTTCCAAGTTTTTCTGGCAAAGTTTTTCCGGCAAAGTTTGGAGCAAACGCATGGTAAGTGAGCTTTGCAGCTCTCGGGTGGCAGGAAGGGCTTGCGCCTGAGGTGGGGATGCAGGGGCAGTGGAGCTGGCAGCTCTGGCGGGCGCAGGGCAGCAGGGTGGGCAGAGAAGGCGCCGCCGCCAAGCAGGGGTCAAACTAGGAGCAGGAGGGCACCAGGCAGTAGCTGTGGGGCGGCGGCAGGGTGGTCGGCTGTGAGTGGAAGCTTCAGGGTAGAGGCACTGACGGCGGCAGCTGGACATGTTGCTGGACACGATACATGCTGGCGCTGCACTGGGCATGGGTGTGGGGCTGGCATTGCCTGATGCCGCTGTTGCTGGCATGGTGTACGAGAGAGAAAGAGAGAGAGAGAGAGACCAAGACAGAGAGAGAGAGCAAGAGAGAGAGAGAAAGAGAGGGGGAGAGAGAAAGAGAAAAAAAGAGAGAAAGAAAGCAAGAGAGAGAGGGAGAAAGAGTGTGTGTGAGAGAGAGAGAGAAAGAAAGCAAGAGAGAGAGAAAGCAAGAGAGAAAGAATGCAAGAGAGAGAGACAGAAAAGGAGAGGTTGGTTGGTGGTGTGCCCCAGGATTTTGTAAATGTAAAAAGTGTGCCGCAGCTCAAAAAAGGCTGAAAATCACTTTTCTAATCTCACTATCTCATTCAACTTTTCATCAAATGAAAATTGTGTAAACATCTGTTTCGTCTTTTCATTCAACAGTACTCTAGGATGCTAGTCATCTTGAGCACCCTTTCTTTATGGAAGGAATGATGGAATACATATGCAGTATATACCAGTACACTGTTTTTATTGTAATAACCCACAAACATTTTATTTATTTGTCATTTCTCACATTAATTTACTGCCAGAATTCAAGGATTCTTAGCAGTTTACATCTATAAAAATGGGTTAGTCTTAAGGCCACCTTAAAGTGGAGCAATCAGAAACTAATTTGAAAACTATATCACTATATTAAATGACAGCGTTCATAGTCTAAAAATTATCTGTCCTTTGTAGTAATAGGATGAAGCTCTCTGCAATGCTAAACATATTATTATTATTATTATACTCATCACAACGTGTTACTAAGCCTTGCTCAAACAGTAGATTTTGCACGCAGGAAATGAAGATTTGAAAGATAAGGCATTAGGAGAGAATCAATAAAGCCTTCTCTTTTACATATCCCCAAAGTCTAATTAACTTCAAAGTGGTTAATATGAATATAATTAAAAAGAAGAATAAACAGAAAAAGGGGATGGGAGAGACTTGATTTAATATCATTACTAAAATGATAGTGCTTAGGTGTGCAGTCAACCATATGAAATTATGTCATCAAGTTAATGCAACTTCATAAACAAACAGTTTGGTGGTCTTATCCTTAACTGGCTTATTAAAGCAGCCTGAAAAAGATGTCATATGAGGGGGTCTTATCTGTGGTTAATTCTTCTCTAAATGAGGGGATTGTTTCATTACCACTCGCTACTCTGCAAGAACCATTTCTATACAGTACCTCACTATTCTGGTTGAGACAATATCTAACTTCCAAGGAAGTTGAGTCAGTGATTGTAAAACTCTTCAACACCACTGATAACAACAACTACTCTACAAAAAGACCTAGACTCAGTTTCTGACTGGTCCAACACATGGCAACTCCAAATCTCAACCAGCAAATGCTCTGCCCTACACATCAGCAAAAAGAATCAGAACTTCAAATACAAACCTAATAAACAAATTATCACAGATAATCCCCACTCGGTCAAGGACCTTGGAATACTAATAACTAAAGATCTAAGTGCCAAAGCCCACTGCAACAACATCGCTAAGAAGGCCTCAAGAGTTATTGATCCCCTCGGAGAGGGTCCGCAACTTGGGCGTCCTCCTCAATCCACAGCTGACATTGGAACATCATCTTTCGGCTGTAGCGAGGAGGGTGTTTGCCCAGGTTTGCCTGGTGCACCAGTTGCGGCTCTATTTGGACAGAGAATCACTACACACAGTCACTCATACCCTCATCACCTCGAAGTTTGACTACTGCATGGGGCTGCCTATGAAAAGTGTTCGAAAATTTCAGATCGTGCAGAATGTGGCTGTGAGAGCAATCATGGGCTTCCCTAGGTATGCCCATGTTTTATCAATACTCCATGGTCTGCACTGGCTGCCGATCAGTTTCCGGTCACAATTCAAAATGTTGGTTATGACCTATAAAGCCCTACATGGCATCGGACCAGAATACCTCTGGGACCGCCTTCTGCCGCATGAATCCCAGCGGTCGATTAGGTCCCACAGAATTGGCCTTCTCCGGGTCCTGTCGACTAAACAATGTCGGCTGGCGGGGCCCAGGGGAACCAACTCCCCCCAGATATCAGAGTTGCCCCCACCCTCCTTGCCTTTTGTAAGCTCCTTAAAACCCACCTCTGTCGTCAGGCATGGGGGAATTGAGATATTCCCTTCCCCCTAGGCTTATAAAATTTATGCATGGTATGTCTGTATGTATGATTGGTTTCTTAAATGGGTTTTTTTTACATTACTTTTAATATTAGATTTGTTCATATTGTCTTTTTACTGTTGTTAGCTGCCCCGAGTCTGCGGAGAGGGGCGGCATACAAATCTAATAAATAAATAAATTATTTTCCCACAATTTCCCTCCCTTTATTTTTATCAAAAAAGAAAAAAAAGCATCCATTCAAGAAAAAAACCCTGAAATAGCCAGGGAACTTTGATGGATTTAACTAAAAACCTCTGCCTACAAACATCCTGCCACATTGTATGCCCAAATAACAGCTAATATTAAAAATGTCAGCAAAATGCCCTAAAGGTGAAGATGGAACTGTAAAAGGCAATTCATTCTTCATCTTTACAAGTTTATTATATCCTGTACTATTTAAAACTTTTAGAAGAAAAATACACTTGTTTGAGATCCTCGGTCCCCACCAAACCAAGCCTTGGCAATTAGTACTTTTAGGCCTGGGTGTTGATGCTCTTTCTGAGCGATAGCTCATTTAAAATGCCAACCCCGTAATTTATTAGCAATATTTAATACCTCAGTGGCCAGAAAAATCTTAGTCTTTTATTACCACTGATTAGCATAGCTTTGATGTGCTGCCCAGCATTACACAATCCAAAACAAATTACTTTCAGGAAGCGGAATATTATATAAATATAGGAAAGTAATAAATAATGCATGGGGGGGGAGACTTTTTTTCCTTTCTTCGTGGTGTGTTCGAACACGCCACCCTCCCTTCATATGGCTTTGACTTCTGAGACGGCAATGCTTCTAGTCCTCTGGGGAATTTTTTCACCTAGCGATGCACTTCGCACGCCGGTATCAGCAACAGCAGCTGCCTGGCAGGCAGCCTTTCCAACAACTGAGTTTTCGTCAGCCACCAAGACATGTCTACCGGTGGAAGCCTGAAAGCGGGCTACTCAAAGTGCTTTTCAGTTACAGTCTTCTCACTTAATGGGCCCCAGATGTTCGAGAAACAGAAACTTTCATTCATTTTTCAGAAGGGTGTTCCTCCTCTCCCCCCCCCCCCTCCAGCTGCTTTGTTTTGGCAAGAGATTTAAAAGACAGAGCGAAGATTTTTTTTTTTTTAAGGCAATAAATGCATAGAAATATATTAGTCACTTGTGGATTTCGCTTGAGAGCTGCACTAGACTGTTCTGCTGGGCAACGGGCCCAGTAGAGAATCAAATAGGCCTAAACCTAAACAGATCTCAGCCAAAGTTGATCAAAAGTCTCTTTCACAGTAAGGGCTCGACGAAATGAAAAATATAGAGGCTGGAGAATGTTAGAGTAGATGCTTGGCTCCAGATACTGTCACTGGAAAAGAGAATTGTGCCAGAAGAAATTAAAAAAAAAAAACTGCTCAGAGAAAGAGAAATCAAGGAGAAATAAGGTCCCTTAGCTAAGTGAGGGAGGCTCAAATTTAGGCCAAAAGGAGAATACAGTCTTTTCTTGATTTTCGCGGGGGATGCGTTCCGAGACCGCCCGCGAAAGTTGAATTTCCGCAAAGTAGAGATGCGGAAGTAAATACACTATTTTTGGCTATGAACAGTATCACAAGCCTTTCCTTAACACTTTAAACCCCTAAATTACAACTTCCCATTCCCTTAGCAACCATTTAGATTATTACTCACCATGTTTATTTATTAAAGTTTATTAAAAAAATATTTATTAAAGGCGGACGAAAGTTTGGCGATGACATATGATGTCATCAGGTGGGGAAAACCGTGGTATAGGGGGGAAAACTGCAAGGTATTTTTTAATTAATATTTTTTAAAAACCGTGGTATAGACTTTTCGCGAAGTTCGAACCCGCGAAAATCGAGGGAACACTGAAACGATTTCCAAAACAATGGAGACAACATGGATGATAAACCACCTCTGAGTTTATGAAATGATAGCCATATCCATAGTCAACCTCTATTATGGATAAAAATATAAGGAGTTAAAAACATTTAAAAGTCTTTTCTTTGGGTTGGGAATAATTTTGATTCAGCATAGATTCAATCAACCTAAGATTTTTGGAACTTATTGTATTTATTTATTGGATTTCTATGCCACCTCTCTCCGAGGACTCAGGACGGCTCACAACATATAATAAACAGTATACAATTACCTTCAATCCAATTAATTAATTAAAATCTAAAACCCCCAAAAGCATTAAAAAAACAATTATTCCATTCACTCAACAGTCTCTCAACACATTCAATGGCCAGGGGGCAAGGATCTAAAGGACCCAGGCCTAATGGCATAAATGAATCTTCAGACTCTTACGGAAAGCAAGGAGGGTGGGGGCAGTATGAATCTCCAGGGGAAGCTGATTCCAGAGGACCGGGGCCCCCACAGAGGAGGCTCTACCCTTAAGTCTCATCAAACGACATTGTCTAGTTGACAGGACCTGGAGAAGGCCGACTCTGTGGGACCTGACCAGTCGCAAGGATTCATGCGGCAGAAGGCGGTCTTGGAGATATTCTGGTCCCATGCCATGTAGGGCTTTATAGGTCATAACCAACACTGTGAATTGAGTCCAGAAACCAATTGGCAGCCAATGCAGACCGCGGAGTGTTGGAGAGATATGCTCATATCTAGGCAAGCCCATGACTGCTCCCGCGACTGCATTTTGCACAATTTGTAGTTTCTAAACACTTTTCAAAGGTAGACCCGTGTAGAGAGCATTGCAGTAGTCAAACCTCAAGGTAAACTTGGCCATCTTATTTTCTTTTTATTACTTAGAATTAGGTTGTAACTGCTATATTTTTTAAAAAATGTATTATTTTGGGTGTATTTATTATGTCAAGGATCTCTTCACTTTTTCCTCTATGAAGTAAATCAAGTTGGTTCAGACTTCTTGCTTGCAATGCACCCTTAAACAAATACAGTGATACCTTGTCTTACAAACTTAATTGGTTCTGGGACGAGGTTTGTAAGATGAAAAGTTTGTAAGACAAACAATGTTTCCCATAGGAATCAATGGAAAAGCGATTAATGTGTGCAAGCCCAAAACTCACCCCTTTTGCCAGCCGACGCACCCATTTTTGCACTGCTGGGATTCCCCTGAGGCTCCCCTCCATGGGAAACCCCCCCTCTGGACTTCCATGTTTTTGTGATGCTGCAGGAGAATTCCAGCAGGGGAATCCCAGCAGCGTAAAAATGAGCGCTTCGCTGGCAATGGAAGTCCAGAGGTGGGGTTTCCCAGCGAGGGGAGCCTTAGTGAAATTGCAGCATCGCAAAAATACGGAAGTCCTCGAAACCCCACCTCCGGACTTCCGTGTTTTTGTGATACTGTGATTTTGCTGAGGCTCCCTTGCTGGGAAACCCCACCTCTGGACTTCCGTTGCCAACGAAGCGCCCATTTTTGTACTGTGGGGATTCCCCTGCAGCATCGCAAAAACACGGAAGTCTGGAGGTGGTGTTTCCCATGGAGGGGAGCCTCAGGGGAATCGCAGCAGTGCAAAAATGGGCACTTCGCTGACAACAGAAGTCCGCAGGCGGGGCATCCCAGTGGCGGTGGCTTGGGTTTGTAAGGTGAAAATAGTTTGGAAGAAGAGGCAAAAAAATCTTAAACCCTGGGTTTGTATCTCGAAAAGTTTGTATGACGAGGGGTTTGTAAGACAAGGTATCACTGTATTAGATTATTCCTTTAAAGCCCTTCATGGCACTGGACCAGAATATCTCCAAGACCGCCTCCTGCTGCACGAATCCCAGCGACCGATTAGGTCCCACAGAGTGCGCCTTCTCCGGGTCCCGTCAACTAAACAATGTCGGTTGGCGGGCCCCACGGGAAGAGCCTTCTCTGTGGCGGCCCCGACTCTCTAGAACCAACTCCCCCCAGAGATTAGAACTGCCCCTACTCTCCCTGCCTTCCGTAAACTCCTTAAAACCCACCTTTGCCGTCAGGCATGGGGGAACTGAAACACCTCCCCCGGGCATGTACAATTTATGCATGGTATGTTTGTGTGTGTGCTTGTTAGTATATTGGGGTTCTTTTTAAACTTTTTTAAATATTTAAATTTATTTGGATTTGTTACGATTTGTTGTGTCTTGTTGTGAGCCGCCCCGAGTCCGCGGAGAGGGGCGGCATACAAATCTAAATAATAAATAAATAAAATAAATAAATTCTCATTTATTAGTTGTATCTTTGTTTTATGTAAAACAAAGCTTCAATTTTTTTTTAAAAAAAAAGTAGGTATTTTTTTCTCATACCCTCACAGTTTTTCAACATTCTTTGGCAACATTGACGCTTTTCAAAAAGGTTAAATAAATCTTATGCAAAACCAGTTCCCATGTGAGTGTCTGTCAGTGGCTCTTATTTCAACCTACATCTGGCTTAAGCCACATGGGACGAATTATTTGATCCGCTCATTTCAGTTTTCCTCCCAAGGTCTCATCTATGTTGTCTAAGGTTCATGTTTGAAGTCTAACCACTGCACACACAGTTTAATTATAACTCCACATGGAATACTAATGAATTGGTATGATAACACATTATATATTGCTACTACAGTAATGGCAATGATTACTCTACCAAGTAGCACTGTACTGTAGCAGTATATAGACTGCTTTGGATTTGGGGTTTGGGTACACAGCATTTGGTATGAAAAAAGTGGGATAGGAAAAAGAAACAAATAAAATTACATTATATAAAATTAAAAGTATTTGTTCTTAAGCATAAAACATATCAGGAAAGACTTAATGTATAGTCTGGAGGACAGAAGGAAAAGGGGGGACATGATCGAAACATTTAAATATGTTAAAGGGTTAAATAAGGTTCAGGAGGGAAGTGTTTTTAATAGGAAAGTGAACACAAGAACAAGGGGACACAATCTGAAGTTAGTTGGGGGAAAGATCAGAAGCAACATGAGAAAATATTATTTTACTGAAAAGGTAGTAGATCCTTGGAACAAACTCCCAGCAGACGTGGTTGATAAATCCACAGTAACTGAATTTAAACATGCCTGGGATAAACATATATCCATCCTAAGATAAAATACAGAAAGTAGTATAAGGGCAGACTAGATGGATAATGAGGTCTTTTTCTGCCTTCATATGTTTCCATGTTTCTATGAAAAGCTATTGATATAGAGATGTGTTACTATTATAAATGCAATACACTTCAGTATGATCTCCAATTTATATATGCAGCTCATCCATAGACCATAGCTGGGTATACAAATTACACTAAATCATGTTTTATTTGACTTATGGAATAAAGTCCGACTGGATTTGCCCAATATATGAAGCTAGAAGCCATGCATTACGAATAACAATAGTTGGGTTTATTCAGTGTATCTTTATTTCTGGAGAGTAAATTTCTGACTTAAGAATCATGCCAAAACAATACAATTTTTACATGGAAGTTGGCAACTTTTGTTGAAATGATTTATCATAGAGTGTGTCTGTGGCAAGTGAGTCAGACAGCATTCTTGTTTCAAACAGGCAGAAAAAAGAAAATTAAAATCTCTTTCAATCAGGGGTAATTGCTCTACTGTGTGTTAGTTTAGCTCCATCAATAATCTTTTGAAAAGTGTTCGGAAACTTCAGATCGTGCAGAATGCAGCTGCAAGAGCAATCATGAGCTTCCCCAGGTATGCCCATGTTACACCAACACTCCGCAGTCTGCATTGGTTGCCGATCAGTTTCCGGTCACAATTCAAAGTGTTGGTTATGACCTATAAAGCCCCTCATGGCACCGGACCAGATTATCTCAGGGACCGCCTTCTGCTGCATGAATCCCAGCGACCGGTTAGGTCCCACAGAGTGGGTCTTCTCCGGGTCCCGTCAACTAAACAATGCCGCTTGGCGGGACCCAGGGGAAGAGCCTTCTCTGTGGCGGCCCCGGACCTCTGGAACCAACTCCCCCCAGAGATTAGAATTGCCCCCACCCGCTTTGCCTTTCGTAAGCTCCTTAAAACCCACCTCTGCCGCCAGGCATGGGGGAATTGAGATGCTGTTTCCCCCTGGGCCTTTACAATTTCATGTGTGGTATGTCTGTATGTATGTTTGGTTTTTTATATTAATGGGTTTTTAAATCATTTTTAGTATTTATTGGATTATTATTGTACATTGCTTTATTACTGTTGTTAGCCGCCCCGAGTCTCCGGAGAGGGGCGGCATACAAATCCAATAGATAGATAGATAGATAGATAGATAGATAGATAGATAGATAGATAGATAGATAGATAGATAGATAGATAGATAGATAGATAGATAGATAGATAGATAGATAGATACAGTAGATAGATAGATAGATAGATAGATAGATAGATAGATAGATAGATAGATAGATAGATAGATAGATAGATAGATAGATAGATAGATAGATAGATAGATAGATAGATCAATCCTCCTTTTATATGTTCTATTTATAGATGCATTCATGCAAATTTTATGTAAGTTTTTCTATTATCATATCTGGATAAATAAAACAGGAAATAAAAAGAAGAGAGAGATAGAAAAAAGGAGGAATCTAAAAGTACATTTAACAAAAATGATGGAGACTAAAGAATAGATTGCATGTTAGGACTATAACTGAAAGATAGGTCCTAGCCTTAAAGCAATGTTGCAGATGACTGAATATGCCTTATTTCACAAATTGAGCTGATGTCAGCAAGGTACATGAGAGGTTACAAGACAGAACAATTACTATGTATATTTGCACTAAGTGTGGGAGAAAGGGGAGGGGAACTCTTCAGAAAAGATTGCCAAAATGAAACCTCTGAATTTTGAGAAATGCCTCAAAGTGATTGCTACATTCTATTAAATTGAGTCTAGAGTGACTACAAAATAAAGTTGGGGGCTTTTTTTGTATGATATATCATTCCCTTTATTAAATAGCCGGAGGGCAGACATATCTATAGGAATCCTTTTTAGTTTTCTCAAGTTACTTAACTATTAGTGTATAGAAGACAAAATTATTCTGGATTAAAAATAAAAGGAATTTTCAACAGTTGGACTTGTGACAAATATATCTTGAAAACTTTATTGCTTTTATGGGTTTAAAAGAAGTGCATTCTATAAAAAATGAAGACTTCTAGTACATTATTCACAGATTTATAATATTTATTTGTTTGTTTGTTGATTTGATTTGATTTGATTTGATTTGATTATTTGTATGCCGCTCCTCTCCGTAGACTCGGGGCAGCTCACAACACAATAAAACAGATCATGACAAATCTAATAATTTACAATTTAAAATATTTTTTAAAAAACCCATTTTTAAGCAGACATATATACAAACATACCATACATAAATTATATAGACCCGGGGGAGATATCTCAGTTCCCCCATGCCTGACGACAAAGGTGGGTTTTGAGGAGTTTACGAAAGGCAAGGAGGGGAGGGGCAGTTCTAATCTCTGGGAGGAGCTGGTTCCAGAGAGTCGGGGCCGCCACAGAGAAGGCTCTTCCCCTGGGGCCCGCCAACCAACATTGTTTAGTTGACGGGACCCGGAGAAGGCCCACTATGTGGGACCTAATCAGTCGCTGGGATTCGTGCAGCAGAAGGCGGTCTCAGAGATATTCTGGTCATATGGATACCCCAATTCTTGTGAGAATTACAGTGATACCTTGCTTTGGTACTCAACTGCTTTGAAATTCATGAATTTGGTACTCAATGCATTATGACATGAAAATTTTGTCTCGCTACTCATCCTTTGTTTGGTACTCAATACAAAGTTTTCCATAGCGGAGGTTCAACCACTCTCGTCGCCAGTGAAAAATACTCAGAAGAAGTCAACTGGTGAATTAGCAGTTTGTTTTATTTTTCTCTCAGTCAGAACAATCAGGTTAAAAAGATCTGTAAGGGTATAGGCAACAATTCTCTCTCAGAGAAAGTGGTGCGTCTTTAACCTATTTATAGGCTTCACAAAGTAGCAAACCTTATCTGACATGGTAACAAGTCTCCCACAAGAACGAACAGCCAATCAGGGGACAACATTCAAATACTGAGCCTCAGCAACTCTCTCTGCATATTTAACATTAACCACATTGATAGGTCCTGAATTCCACCATTTAAATTTTCATATGTAAAAAAATGCAAGTTCTTTTATTGAACTTGAAAGATTCCGGATTGAGTTTCAATGATGTTCTGTCGGGCTCTCTGGTAGAATCCTCTGAAAAATTCACAGGTACAAATTTCAGACACACACACGTTTGAAAATTCAAAACAATGTTCTTTATAATGAAAGTTCACTTAAACCAAGCCCTCTTTTGGTATAGCCAAGAGCACTCATCTCCAAACAAACTGGTAATTTGTACAAGTCCCTTATCAGTTCTGTGATACTTAGCTTGCAGCTGTGAAGCAATTCACAGTCCTTCTTCTTTCACAAAGTGAAACACACTTTGCTCTGGTTTAGTTTCAAAGCGGGGGAAAATCAGCACACAAAAAGTCAAAGTCAGTAAAGCAGTCACGAAACACAACGATCAGATAATCCTCCACCATGGTCAAACCCACAGGCTACTATTTATAGCAGCCTCACAAATTACCACAGCCCCACCCAACCACAGGTGGCCTCATTTTCTTTGATAATAATCTCTCAGTTGTTGTTGCCTATGCATCGCTCTCCGTATGCGTGGCTGTATCATTAACTCTTGTTCCGAATCCAAGGAGGAGCTAGATAATTGATCTCCTTCTGAGCTGTCTACCACACTCTCCTCCTCCCTGTCACTCATGTCTTCTTGGTCAGAGGAGCCTTCATCATCAGATTCCACCGGGGGGCAAAACAGGCCTGCAGCATGTGGATGTCTCCCCCACATCCACAGTCCTTGGGGCAGGAGCTGGGCCAGAGCTAACCACAACAAATGATAGACAATATTTTTATTCTGTGCATTGTTTTGCAAACTGCATGTGCCCCTCTTTGTTTTTACTCTAAACTAAAAGCTTAGAATATTACACCAACACAGGAGGTTATTCCCTGTAGGAAATTTCAGTAACCCTCTTAATATTTTGGTAACTTCTTGAAATGAAAGAAGATGAAAAGAGGAGGAAAAAAGAAGGAGAGAGGATATCCTTGTCAGCCTGATCCACTGAATTACAATGTCCAGTGCTACTTTGTTTGGTACACTTCTACATTTATCTTGTCAGAAGACATGATAAACCCATTAAAATTATTATTGGCACAGACCATAGGACTTGATTAAGACTTGGCAGACAAGGTTCCCAAATCTGTTCCTTTTCCTCCTCCTTTCCTCCCCACACCAGAGTGATATTAAATCACTAAAGCCACAAGAAGAAAGTCAAATTATTGAAGTAAGACGGTACTTTCCATTTCAGCTTACCCCAGGCAAATTAAACAGCCCCCCCTTGAAACAGTGACAAGAAGACTTATAAGAGCTTAAGAGCACCAGACACCAATTACATTTTGAGAAGTAAATGCCATAATTAACAAGACATATACTTTAATCTAAAGTAACCCAAATATGTGGCTGGATAAAGAAAAAAGGTATAGATAAACTCCGTAATTATAATAAATCAGTGCACAGGGGAAATGTATACCTTTGAGGGATATTTCTTTATTCCACAATTAACGTGCAGATGTCTCTGTAAGCATTCTTCTTTTTCGCCATATGTAATATGCCATAGTCCCTTTCTTTTCAATTTTGGGTTTCAGCTATTGTGTCCTATATTAGTGATGGCGAACCTATGGCACGTGTGTCACAGGTGGCGCACGGAGCCATGTCTGGGGGCACACGAGGTGTTGCCCTATGTCAGGTCTAGCATTCATGTACGTGTTACCCAGGTGACTTTCGGACTTGTTTTCGATTGTTTTAACTTTCCCCAATCTTCAGGAAATCCTGAAGGAGGCTTCAGTGATGCCTGTGAGCATGGGCAAGGGGCAGTTTGGGGATTGTGTCATTTGGCGGGGCCCAGGGGAAGAGCCTTCTCTGTGGCCGCCCCAACCCTCTGGAACCAACTCCCCCCGGAGATTAGAATTGCCCCCACCCTCCTTGCCTTTCATAAGCTGCTTAAAACCCACCTCTGCCGCCAGGCATGGGGGAACTGAGATACACTTTCCCCCTAGGCCTTTAAAATGTTATGCATCGTATGTCTGTATGTATGATTGGTTTTTATATAATGGGTTTTAACTGTTTTTAGTATTGGATTATACTGTTGTTAGCCGCCCCGATTCTGCGGAGAGGGGCGGCATACAAATCCAATAAATAATAATAATAATAATAATAATAATAATAATAATAATAATAACTTATGTCGTTTATGTATGCTGAAATCTTTTCCACAAATAACAGGTTTACCATAACTGATTGATGTGCAACTGAAACAAAATATATACAGTATTCTTACTCTTTATTCCTGACACTTTTTTCTCATCATTTCCCCTGCAGCTCGACTTGTACAGAATTTCAGTTTTATATATAAAATAGCATAGGAATCGATCACCTTGTCATGTACCAGTCAAAATCATTATGCTATGTAAATAGGTTTTCTCACCATTAATATCTTAGAATAACTGATTTAATCGCGATTATACCTTATGAACAAATGGTGGATTTTTCCAGGTGGACTATCAGTGTCCACCAGAAGGATTTTTATCCTTGTTTTTGTTTTTCCCATCAGAACAGAGCTTTGTAAGCAAACCTAGATAAAACCACCTTCTTTTGTTTTCATTACATTTTAAATAGGTGATGCTGTGTGATTCTCTTTTGGTTTTAGAGCCATGTGCAACAAACCAGGCCAGTATAAAGAAGGAAGGAGAACAAGACTATTAAAAGGAAAGCTTTGTGGATGTAGAATGAACGTGTCAAGGTTAAAGTATTCCAGTAATCCCAGGGTCAGGGAAAAAGGCTGCTGCTAATAAAGTCCTTCTGTGCATTTTATTCATTCTACTAAAGGAAGAAGGGCAGCCAGGAGACCAATTACAAATCACTCGTCTGATGTTTAATCCCCTTATTTCCATTTCCCATTAAAATGAACTATTTTGTTTTCTGCCCTTCCTAACTCCCCTAAACACCAAATTCCAAAATGTGTATCCTGCACAGGGCATTTGACTTCAAGGGGGAAAAAATTAAATGTGCATTAAACCCCTATTACATTTTAAAGCGTTTGCCCCTTTGCCCCCTTACTTTGCTGCCTTCTGTTTCAAAAACACTTGCAATGGATTTTCAAACTCTTAGTAAAAAAAGAAGCCCTAGTCTTTATCATTTCTTATGTGATGAGGCTCGTAGAAACATAGAAACATAGAAACATAGAAACATAGAAGACTGACGGCAGAAAAAGACCTCATGGTCCATCTAGTCTGCCCTTATACTATTTCCTGTATTTTATCTTAGGATGGATATATGTTTATCCCAGGCATGTTTAAATTCGGTTACTGTGGATTTACCGACCACGTCTGCTGGAAGTTTGTTCCAAGGATCTACTAATCTTTCAGTAAAATAATATTTTCTCATGTTGCCCTTGATCTTTCCCCCAACTAACCTCAGATTGTGTCCCCTTGTTCTTGTGTTCACTTTCCTATTAAAAACACTTCCCTCCTGAACCCCATTTAACCCTTTGACATATTTAAATGTTTCGATCATGTCCCCCCTTTTCCTTCTGTCTTCCAGACTATACAGATTGAGTTCATTTAGTCTTGCCTGATACGTTTTATACTTAAGACCTTCCACCATTCCCGTAGCCCGTCTTTGGACCCGTTCAATTTTGTCAATATCTTTTTGTAGGTGAGGTCTCCAGAACTGAACACAGTACTCCAAATGTGGTCTCACCAGCGCTCTGTATAAGGGGATCACAATCTCCCTCTTCCTGCTTGTTATACCTCTAGCTATGCAGCCAAGCATCCTACTTGCCTTTCCTACCGCCTGACCACACTGCTCACCCATTTTGAGACTGTCAGAAATCACTACCCCTAAATCCTTCTCTTCTGAAGTTTTTGCTAACACAGAATTGCCAATGCAATACTCAGATTGAGGATTCCTTTTCCCCAAGTGCATTTCCCCAACGATCCCGAAGACAGTGTTTTTCAACCTTGACAGCTTCAACCACAATAACACAAGAGCACACAACAGATTTAAACTTAATATTAACCGCTCCAAACGTGACTGTAAGCGTGGAACTCATTGCCGGACTCAGTTGTGTCAACCCCTAACCCCCAACATTTCTCCCTTAGACTCTCCACGATTGACCTCTCCAGGTTCCTAAGAGGCCAGTAAGGGGCGTACATAAGTGCACTGGAGTGCCTTTCATCCCCTGTCCAATTGTCTTTCCTTTCTTTCACCTACCATATATATTCTCTTCCTTTCATATATCCTCTCCTCTAAGTTCACTTTTACCCTTATATATATTACTACATGTCTATTTTTCTTCCTATGTATTTGTGTATTGGACAAATGAATAAATGAAAAAATCTCTGACCGTGTTCATAAATTGCTTTCAGCCATAATATGCTTTATTAAGATAATAGCTTATAACAGTGGGTGAATGCAACTACAGCAGTATTGGCTTGTACCTAAGCATGTTGTATAAATGTAAAACTCTTTAAAAAAAACAAAAAACCCCAATGGTTTGATTAGTATAATGTTTGAATTCTCACTTTCCTTCCACTGTTTTAAAGTTACTGCTTAGTTGTTTCTGGTTGTCTGGTCATAATGTTTCCGATTAGCATCAGCAATTCTTAACATCTTACAAAGAACATCTGAACAAAGAGAAAACACAGCAACATTCCCCAAAGCAATATCTTCCGGGAAAAACAGCCAGACGCCCATTAGCCTAAGAAATCAACCAAGTTGCCAGGCATATGAACAGTTTGATGGCTCATGGAGATAGTGCTGGACCAATGTCTTTAGCTAACTACATGGAAATAGCTGCAAATCATAGGTAGCCATAAACTTATCAATGCAAAATCTTGATAAGCTCTTTGCAAATCATTTAACAGTGTGGTGAGGGGTGGGGGGATCCAGTGGCATTTAATTTGATAACTCTAGCTACTGGGCTTCTTAATTACTTGTATTTCTACCCATCTACTCTTCTAGTTGACTAAAATAGCTATTTTAATCAGATAAATTATTTGAGAGAAAAAACAAAAAAATGCTATCAACCAGAGATCCTACTTATTTATTTATTTATTTATTTATTTATTATTTATTCATTTGTCCAATACACAAATACATAGGAAGAAAAATAGACTTGTAGTAATATATATAAGGGTAAAAGTGAACTTAGAGGAGAGGATATATGAAAGAAAGAAAATATATATGATAAGTGAGAGAAAGGAAAGACAATTGGACAGGGGACGAAAGGCACACCAGTGCACTTATGTACGCCCCTTACTGGCCTCTTAAGAACCTGGAGAGGTCAATCGTGGAGAGTCTAAGGGAGAAATGTTGGGGGTTAGGGGTTGACACAATTGAGTCCGGTAATGAGTTCCACACTTCGATAACTCGATTGTTGAAATCATATTTTTTACAGTCAAGTTTGGAGCGGTTCGTATTAAGTTTGAATCTGTTGCGTGCTCTTGTGTTGTTGCGGTTGAAGCTGAAGTAGTCATTGACCGGTAGGACGTTGCAGCATATAATCTTGTGGGCAATACTCAAATCGTGATTTAGGCGCCGTAGTTCTAGGCTTTCTAGGCCCAGGATTGTTAGTCTATTTTCGTAGGATATTCTGTTTCGAGTGGAAGAGTGAAGGGCTCTTCTGGTGAAATATCTTTGGACATTTTCAAGGATGTTGATGTCTGAGATGTGGTATGGGTTCCAGACAGATGAGCAGTAGTCTAGCATGGGTCTGGCAAAAGTTTTGTAGGCTCTTGTGAGTAGTGTGAGATTGCCTGAGCAGAAGCTGCGTAGGATCAGGTTGACAACTCTAGAGGCTTTTTTGGCGATATTTTGGATATGACATAATGCTGATCCAGCAGCTTTACTTATATTCTGATTATTACTCTGTACGAGTAAAATTTAATCACCTCAAGAACTTATTTACTCAGTGCACAAGTACAAGACTGTCTGAAAATATCTGAAGCTTCAGTGACAATTCATGTTATCTCAATCTACGGCAATTTATGTCAATGTATTTTAAATCTCCACTATTTCTCATTTACTGCTTTCAATACTTCAGTTTTGCTTTGAATGAGAACTATCTAATTGTTTCAAATTCTGTGCCATCTTCTGGGCATATGTAAGGAATTGTACTTAGTCTCTCTTCCTCTCTGCTAAATCTAGTTTCACAGACTGCAGGAAATAATGATTGGAACATTGCAAAGAAAAATTGAGTCTCATATTTATGATAAGGAAATGCATTTATGCTATTGTGTCTCAAAATGGCTGAAAATTGGCTCTTATTAGTATTAAGGAAGGCCTTTTGACAATTGTTGAAAGAAATGTTCACAAGCTTTTTCTCTGCCTACTGTTTCCTTTCGCTGCTTATCATTCATTTTCTCCCCATCATTTTTGGACTCTTAACACTGTGTCTTTAATGTTTCTTGCATTCTAGTGATCACTGAATGCCTGCAAGACAACAAACATTAATATCTCACTGTTACACTTGGGATGATAAGATGGAAATGAAGATTTCTACGTCAGTTGAGCAACATTTCTGGCTGTGACAAGAAATACAGTGAAGTAAACTCTAAGCTGTAAGTCTGTTTTCAGATAGGCTTGTCTAAGGCAGTGTTTTTAATCAGGAAAGATCACCCATCACCCTTGCTGATTTTACAAGTGTTGCACAGAGATCTATTAAATAGCTCACCGTAGCAGTAAAATTTAACCACACAGTGCGTTTTTACTCAAGAAATATTCCTTATTTTCTTCGCAACACAATGAAATACATTTTATAAAATATTATTATCCTTAATATATGTTCTGCCGAGCTCTCTGGTAGAATCCTCCCAAAAAAATGCACAGATACAATTTCAGACACACACACGTTTGAAAATTCAAAACAATGTTCTTTATACCGAAAATGCAAATAAACAGAGCACTCTTTTTGTATAGCAAAGAGCACTTGTCTCCAAACAAACTGGTAATTTGTACAAGTCCCTTATCAGTTCTGTGATACTTAGCTTGCAGCTGTGAGGCAATTCACAGTCCTTTTTCTTTCACAAAGTAAAACACACTTTGCTCTGGGTTAGTTTCAAAGCGGGGGAAAATCAGCACACAAAGATCAAAGTCAGCAAAGCAGTCATGAAACACAACAATCAGATAATCCTCCACAATGGCCAAACCCACAGGCTGCTATTTATAGCAGCCTCACTAATTACCACAGCCCCACCCAACCACAGGTGGCCTCATTTTCTTTGATAATAATCTCTCAGTTGTTGCTGCCTATGCATCGCTCTCCGCATGCGTGGCTGTATCATTAACTCTTGTTCCGAATCCAAGGAGGAGCTAGATAATTGATCTCCTTCTGAGCTGTCTGTCACACTCTCCTCCTCCCTGTCACTCATGTCTTCTTGGTCAGAGAAGCCTTCATCAGCAGATTCCACCGGGGGCAAAACAGGCCTGCAGCATGTGGATGTCTCCCCTACATCCACAGTCCTTGGGGCAGGAGCAGGGCCAGAGCTAACCACAACAATATATATAAAAAGATTGATTCTGTGTAAACACTCTTTGAACATAGTGACGTATTCACCCTTTCAGCTGTATCTTTATAATTGGAGAACTTATAAAATTTGGAAGCATATTGACCAATGTGAATTCCTAGAAAGTAAACCTTTTCTTAATATGAAACAAACCTGTTGTTGACACTGCATTGTGCTATTCATTATGAACACACACTGGAAGCCTCCTGGATATATAATTTGGAATGATAGCTCTTTAAAACATACATTCATTAGCTGGGATCCTCTGGTAGCAACCTATCCATACAAAATCATTTGATCTCAGGAGTTTTGCCCATGAATTTCCAGGGGGAAAACCTGCAGCATCTGAAACAAACCATGATTACTCACACGGATGCAATAAGATTATTGTGCAAATGCTGCCCTTATGTATTTGCATAATTGGTATGATATGACACAGACCTGCTAAGCATGCTGAGAGGAGATATGTGATTTGTGATTTTTTTTTAATGGTTGCAGTACAAAAAAGCTTTGAAGGTGTCACAACTGCCATCTTTATTAGTGTTGTGGTTGGCTCTGGCCCAGCTCCTGCCCCAGGGAATGGGGAGGTGGATGCAGGGAAAACTTCAACATGTCACAGGCCTGTGTTATTGCCAACAGAATCAGTTCAGAGTTTAGTTTCCTTGGATGAAGAAGAAGGTGGGAGTGACTCGGCAGAGGAGGGCTTGGCACACAGCCAAGGCAGTCAATCTCCCTTATCTTCTATTGCTTCAGATGATGACATTTTTGACCCACGCAAGCGCAGAATTATGCGTAGAAGAGACCAAGTAAGAACATATTACAGGAAATAAGGGAGGCCACCTGTGTTTGGGTGGGGCTCCAGTAATTAGGGCTGCTGCTATAAATAGCAGCATGTGGGTTTGGCCATTGTGGAAGAATATCTGTTGCAGTTTCATCAGGAATCTTGTGTGCTGGATTTTGTTGCTTTTTCACGCTTTTGAAACCAAAGCAGAGCAATTTGTGTGTCTCACTTCCTTGGAAGAAGAAGGGGTGTGAAGTTTCTCCACAGCTGCTGGCTAAGTACTTAATGACTGCTTAAGGGAAATTGTACAGACTACTCGGTTGTTTTGGGATGAGTGCTCTTTGCAATACAAAAAGAGTGCTTAGCTTATTTTGAATTTTATGATAAAGAACATTGTTTTGAATTTTCAAACGTGTGTGTGTCTGCAATTTGTACCCTTGAATTTTCGGGAGGCCCGGCAGAACATAAAGTAGGGGTTTTTGGCATGAGATTGGAATACTGTGCGAACTCATCCATTTTGGCTGTAAAACTCCACATCATAGTTTTGTCTATAATCCATTGCCAAGCAAGCCATGGATTGGGTACAAACCAGACCAGTGATTGATTTAAAACCAGTGTGCTTCATGGTTGACTTGAAATGCCTAGTTTTCATCATCAAACCTTTCCTGTAATTTTTTCTTTCCCCCATCCTGTGCTCTAAAATAGTTTTGGACACTTAAATTGAGACAAAAAGGATATTTTGTTTCCAAGAAGAAGATGTTTTTCTACTACTGCAATGACACAACTGTTGTTGTTTTTTAAAAAAACAATGTCGTTTGGCAGGTCCCAGGGGAAGAGCCTTCTCTGTGGCGGCCCCGACCCTCTGGAACCAGCTCCCCCCTGAGATTAGAACTGCCCCCACCCTCCTTGCCTTTCGTAAACTCCTTAAAACCCACCTCTGTCATCAGGCATGGTGGAACTGATATAACTTCCCCAGGCCTATATTGTTTGTTTATGTATGGTATGTTCTGTGCAGTTTTTTAAAATTATGGGTTTTCAGTTTTAATTATTAGATTTGTATTTTACATTGTTTTTTCTATTACTGTTGTGAGCCGCCCCGAGTCTGCGGAGAGGGGCGGCATACAAATTTAATAAATAAATAAGATAAATAAATAAATATTGCAAATAGGACAGCAGAGATCCATCAACGAGCATCAGTAAAACTGTCAGAGACCAGAGGTAATTTGATCTTATCATCGGTGTAAGTATAATAGGCTTTAAAGGAAATAATAAGAGTTCAGCACTTCTAGGGTTAAAGGTGCAAATTAGTTTTCTTTAATCTATTTGTGTTTCAAATAACATGTTATTAATAAAGACGTATCAGGATAATCTTATATTCAGAGCTTTGTTTCATTTTCAGTCAAAGGATGGCTCTACTAATAGCCTTGTCTCCTAACCTCCTTGTGCTCTTGTTAAACATTTCAGAAGAAGTCCTATGGGACAAAGGAACAAGTGGAGTAATTTATTCCTACATTCTTTTAGTAGCGTCCCTCCCCCTTGCCCTGGCACAGGCACCTATTTAATTTATAAATTAAGCTCATTATTCAGTGCCATCTAGTGGAAATTGCCAGGATATTGTTATATTACACCACTTTCCACAGTCTGGTGCCCTCGGATGTTCCCCAGTCTTCCGTCGGCTATTAGCTATGCTGTCTAAAGGCCGTGGGGACTGGATTATCTGGAGAGGTCCTAGCTGAGAAATAATTATCTGGAGAGGTCCTAGCTGAGCAAAGCTGGATTAGGTGCTTGCCTTACAGGATTTCTTAATTAGATGGTCAAGAATGTACTTCATAGGCATCCTGCTTCTCATCTGATCCTTGTTCAATTCAAAACATTACCTCTGTGGATACTCCCATGTTACTTCTTGTTAATTTAAATAAATGGTTTGCCATTGACTTTTTCCAAACTGTATTTTTAGCTTCTCAGATAGTGCGTGTCAAGTGGATAGAATAGAATAGAATAGAATTTTATTGGCCAAGTGTGATTGGACACACAAGGAATTTGTCTTGGTGCATATGCTCTCAGCGTACATAAAATAAAATATACATTTGTCAAGAATCATGTGGTACAACACTTAATGATTGTCATAGGGGTCAAATAAGCAATGAAGAAGCAATATTAATAAAAATCTTAGGATATAAGCAACAAGTTACAGTCATACAGTCAACATGGGAGGAAATGGGTGATAGGAATGATGAGAAAAACTAGTAGAATAGAAGTGCAGATTTAGTAGAAAGTCTGACAGTGTTGAGGGAATTATTTGTTTAGTAGAGTGATGGCGTTCGGGGAAAAACTGTTCTTGTGTCTAGTTGTCTTGGTGTGCAGTGCTCTGTAGCGACGTTTTGAGGGTAGGAGTTGAAACAATTTGTGTCCAGGATGTGAGGGGTCAGTAAATATTTTCCCCGCCCTCTTTTTGACTCGTGCAGTATACAGGTCCTCAATGGAAGGCAGGTTGGCAGCAATTGTTTTTTCTGCAATTCTGATTATCCTCTGAAGTCTGTGTTGGTCCTGTTGGGTTGCAGCACCAAACCAGATTGTCACACAATTATATATATGTGTGTGTGTGTGTGAAATGTTTTTTTAGCTGGATTTTTTTTTTTTAATTAAGGGACTAGGATGGTCCCATTTCGGCCTTGTTCTGGCCTCATCAGCTAGCCACACCCTTCCTTACTGGGATTCGATCTTGGTAGCCTCTGCCTTGTAAGGCAGAGAATTAGCAGCTTGAGCTATCAGACCTAATCCCTTCCAGCTCTGTACCAAGGAGGGGCTATATGTTTTTTATGTCGGATCACCCTGGTATATTAAAGGAACGTCACAGCTCCTCTTTGCCTCTAGGCCCAACCCAGGACCACTTCAAGGCGGTTAATTTATTTATAGTCGACAACTATATTCTGTATGTGTCAAATGTTTTTTTAGCTGGAATTTTTATTTTATTTTTAAATTAAGGGAGACTAGGATGGTCCCAATTCGGCCTTGTTCTGGCCTCATCAGCTAGCCATACCCTTCCTTACTGGGATTCGATCTTGGTAGCCTCTGCCTTGTAAGGCAGAGAATTAGCAGCTTGAGCTAGAACACAGTGAGACCTGAGCTGCCTTCCCACTATAAATACTGGTGGCTGGGTGTGGTTTGATGGCTCAGCAATTGCCTGCTGTGTAGAAACTTCCTGGTGAGTCAGTGGGGTAACACCTGGGGTCGTTGATGTAACTGAGGTATGCTGATTAGTTAATGATTGTGGATTAGGGGTGATATTCTGTAAGCTCTAACTACTCAGTCTCGCTGTGTTCACCCTAGAACAAGGACAGAAGCACCAGCCTGAAGATGACGAGTGGGACCTCGTCAAAACGTCGCCAGAAATTTCCGAATCCTACACGGGAAGAAACCCGAATATGCCAAGGCCGTCATACCTGTACCCGTGAAAATCTACGAAAACACACACACACACACACACACATATATATATATGTCACATGTTTTTTTGGTGAATTTGAAAATTAAGGGAGACTAGGATAGATCTATTTTGGCCTTATTTTGGCCTCATCAACTAGCCATACCCTCATTGGGACTTGAACCTGCAACCTTTGCCTTGTTAGGCAGAGAATTAACCTCTAGGCTACAGTATCCAATCCCTTCAGCTCTGCACCAGGTAAGGGTTACATATTTTTGTGTCAAATCACCCTGATGTAATATTTATTCTCAATTTGAGTATGAGTTTGTATAAAGAGCCTTGTTTTTAACCTCACCTGAATATTTGACTACTATTTTGCCTATTTTTAATGCCCAGTTTTGCATGCATTTATTTTATTTATTTCCCGTATTATGTTATATATACTCTGTTTGAACCTTTCAAGGCAGCTCACAAAAACGTCATCAAAAAAGTACAACAAAGGATGTTCTTTCTGCACCAACTCAGGAAGCTCAAACTGCCCAAGGAGCTGCTGATACAGTTCTACAGAGGAATCATTGAGTCTGTCATCTGCATCTCTATAACTGTCTGGTTTGGTGCTGCAACGCAACAAGACCTACACAAGCTTCAGAGGATAATCGGAACTGCAGAAAAAAACAATTGCTGCCAACCTGCTTTCCATTGAGGACCTGTATACTGCACGAGTCAAAAAGAGGGCTGCGAAAATGTTTACTGACCCCTCACATCCTGGACATAAACTGTTTCAACTCCTACCCTCCAAACGTCACAAGAAAGCACTGCAAACCAAGACAACTAGACACAAGAACAGTTTTCCCCCCCGAATATCATCACTCTGCTAAACAAATAGTTCCCTCAACACTGTCAAACTATTTACTAAGTCTGCACTACTATTTCTACTAATTTTTTCTCATAATTCCCATCACCAATTTCCTCCCACTTATAACTGTATGACTGTAACTTGTTGCTTGTATTCTTAAGATTTTTATTAATATTGTTTCATCATTGCTTATTTGACCCCTATGACCAAGCGTAGGCAAAGTTGGCTCTTCTATGGCATGTGGACTTCAACTCCCAGAATCCCTGAGTTAGCATGATTGGTTCAGGAATTCTGGGAGTTGAAGTCCACAAATCATAGAAGAGCCAACTTTGCCTACCCCTGCTTATGACAATCATTAAGTGTTGTACCTTATGATTCTTAACAAATGTATTTTTTTTCTTTTATGTACACTGAGAGCATATGCACCAAAGACAAATTCCTTGTGTGCCCAATCACACTTGGCCAATAAAGAATTCTATTCTATTCTATTCTATTCTATTCTATTCTATTCTAAAAGAAAATATTTAAGAATCTATTTGTTAAATTTAACAACACAGAAGTCTGCTAATAGCACTCTGGAAGGAATATAAGCTAGCAAAGGAGTTCCATAGCATGACAGAAGAACCAGAAACAACTGGTATTCAAAAAACATTTTAAGAGAGATTTAGACTCAGCCTTCCATTCTTCCAAGGTGGGTAAAATGAGGACCCGGATTGTGGGGGCAATAGCCTAGCTCTGTTAAAAAAAGTGCTATTGCTAACATGTTGTAAGCTGCCCTGAGTCTAAGGAGAAGGGCAGCATAAAAATCAAATTAATTAATTAATTAATTAATTAATTAATTAATTAAGTTAATCTCCGAGACCGCCTTCTGCTGCACGAATCCCAGCAACTGATTAGGTCCCACAGAGTGGGCCTTCTCCAGGTCCCGTCAACTAAACAATGTCGGTTTATTTATTTATTACTTAGATTTGTATGCCGCCCCTCTCCGAAGACTCTCCGAAGACTCGGTTGGCGGGCCCCATGGGAAGAGCCTTCTCTGTGGCAGCCCCAACTCTCTGGAACCAGCTCTCCCCAGAGACTAGAACTGTCCCTACCCTCCTTGCCTTTCGCAAACTCCTTAAAACCCACCTTTGTCGTCAGGCATGGGGGAACTGAGATATCTCCCCCGGGCCTATATAATTTATGTATGTTATGTTTGTAGGTATGTCTGCTTAAAAATGGGTTTTTTTAACTATTTTAAATTTTAAATTGTAAATTATTAGATTTGTCAGGAACTGTTTTTATTGTGTTGTGAGCCGCCCCGAGTCTACGGAGAGGGGCAGCATACAAATCTAATAAATGAATGAATGAATGAATGAATGAAAGATAGATAGATAGATAGATAGATAGATAGATAGATAGATAGATAGATAGATAGATAGATAGATAGATAAATAAATAAATACCGGTAAGTCCCTTTGTGCCACAAATGTTTATTCCAGGTTTGGATTCCTTTGGAAACACCTAGAAGCCTAACTCCCATCAATGTAATACATTATTTTCATAGTGTTCCAATTTCATGAATATTACCTTGTGATCCCTACAGAGACTACATAATCATGCGCATAATCATGTTTCTATGCTGTGGAAGGCCCAGACAAGGAGGTCTTTCTTTGGCAAAGCATTGCTTCTGATTTGGCACCAAATAGAAGGCACACCTCCCATGGGATATTGAGGGAGGGGGGGCCAATGTCTTCCCTATCATCAGATACTTCACATCAGAGGATAGGAAGGATTCAGTCTCAAGCCCATTTAGGGCTTTCAAGGTAATTGCCAGTACTTTGAAGTGTGGTTGGAAATGGATCAGCAGCTACTGAGGTGGTTTCCCTTTAGCTGGTCCCAGCTAGTATCTTGGCAGCTGTGTTTTCTACTAAATCAAGGTTCAAAGACACCTCCAAAGGCAGACGCCTGTAAAATTCATGCAATATTGTATTCCAATCGGGATGTTGCCAGGGCAAAGATCATTTTAACATGAGGTCTCAGAAAGAGCTACAGCTGGCTGGCAACCTAAGCAGATGGGGAAATGCTGGACTCCTAAGTACGCTTACGATGTTATCCAGAAATATTACGGTTCAGTTAGACCACTTGTAGCCCTAGGGCTCCATGCAACTTTCCTGCTTATATCGTGTTGTGGTGAGCTCTGGCCCTGCTCCTGCCCCAAGGACTGTGGATGTGGGGGAGACATCCACATGCTGCAGGCCTGTTTTGCCCACCCCCCGGTGGAATCTGATGATGAAGGCTCCTCTGACCAAGAAGACATAGAAACATAGAAACATAGAAGACTGACGGCAGAAAAAGACCCCATGGTCCATCTAGTCTGCCCTTTTACTATTTCCTGTATTTTATCTTACAATGGATATATGTTTATCCCAGGCATGTTTAAATTCGGTTACTGTGGATTTACCAACCACGTCTGCTGGAAGTTTGTTCCAAGGATCTACTACTCTTTCAGTAAAATAATACTTTCTCATGTTGCCTTTGATCTTTCCCCCAACTAACTTCAGATTGTGTCCCCTTGTTCTTGTGTTCACTTTCCTGTTAAAAACACTTCCCTCCTGAACCCTATTTAACCCTTTAACATATTTAAATGTTTCGATCATGTCCCCCCTTTTCCTTCTGTCCTCCAGACTATACAGATTGAGTTCATTAAGTCTTTCCTGATACGTTTTATACTTCAGACCTTCCACCATTCTTGTAGCCCGTCTTTGGACCCGTTCAATTTTGTCAATATCTTTTTGTAGGTGAGTGACAGGGAGGAGGAGAGTGGGGCAGACAGCTCAGAAGGAGATCAATTATCTAGCGGCATATAAATCCAATAAATGAATGAATGAATGAATGAATGAATGAACGAACGAACGAACGAACGAACAAATAATAAATAATAAATAATAAATAATAAATAATAAATAATAAATAATAAATAATAAATAATAAATAATAAATAATAAATAATAAATAATAAATAATAAATAATAAATAATAAATAATAAATAATAAATAATAAATAATAAATAATAAATAATAAATAATAAATAATAAATAATAAATAATAAATAATAAATAATAAATAATAAATAATAAATAATAAATAATAAATAATAAATAATAAATAATAAATAATAAATAATAAATAATAAATAATAAATAATAAATAATAAATAATAAATAATAAATAAAACAACATATAACAAATCTAATATTTAACCTTGCAGAAGGTTGAACTCATCCATGGTTTACAAGCCACAACAGTAGGGTCCCATCATCATCCTAAGCCACAAACTAACCACGTGATGATTATAATAATTATAAAACCATAAATCCTTATAAAATGAATTATATCCAGTTTGTCACACTATTCAGTTCTAGACTCTCTTGATTTTTATCTTACCAAAATCATAATTACAGATAATACACTTGATGGCAGCTTGATATTTTTTTTCTTGTATTTATTAGAACCAGTAAACACCCTGAATTGAAATCACAATATTAACTATAGGTCGGGGATAATCTTCAGACATGTATGTGTGCGTGTGTCCATTTGTACACACCTTTAAAAGTTACATTGGCCGTGGGCTTAACCCAAATTCGTTCTGTCTGCCTCTGGTACCTGCTTGAATCGCTTCTCTCTAATCCAAGATTATCTCAGTACAGGCAGTTTGCTTGTTCCTTTCAAATGCCAGAAGCACTTGTCAAATTGAAATGGGACAGACTTTTTCAGAAGGGGGGAAAAAAACCCACCACCACCTGTGATCACTTGTTTCTGCCAATGGGCAACTTATTTTATCACACTGAGAAAATCCAGAGCCAGCAGACCAGGAATTAACGATGGAAGAAGGTCTCTGTTTTTTAGTAAAAGTAAAGGTTTTGTTGTGCTGACCTACAAAATTGATGCAAATTTCTCTTCTACATTTTGCCAGCTACGACTCCACTTGGTACGTTGTTGTAGCTAAGTGTGAATGTAACATGCAGAGTCCTTAATAGCCAATGGAGGACTGTAAAACAAACACATTTGGCTTTGTTCCTTGTAGAAAATTTTTGCCTTGTGCTATTGCTGCTTAATTGCACTTTTGGTTTTAAGAATAATTTGTTCTTACATTTTCTAGGTAAAAAATATTGTGCGTTGCATTTCTGTAGCATGAAGTCCAGCTTGTTTTACTTTGATTTTTTATTTTTACAAACGCTTTCCACATGGGGCTATCTTTGAAAAGTGTTCGGTAACTTCAGATCGTGCAGAACGCAGCCGCGAGAGCCATCGTGGGGCTTCCAAGCTTCACCCATGTTTCCTCAACACTCCGTGGCTTGCATTGGCTGCCGATCAGTTTCCGGTCATAATTCAAAGTGTTGGTCATGACCTTTAAAGCCCTACATGGCTTTGGACCAGACTATCTCCGGAACCGCCTGAATCCCAGCGACCGATAAGGTCCCACAGAGTTGGCCTTCTCTGGGTCCCGTCGACTAAACAATGACGTTTGGCGGGTCCCAGGGGAAGAGCCTTCTCTGTGGCAGCCCCAGCCCTCTGGAACCAACTCCCCCCGGAGATTAGAATTGACCCCACCTTCCCTGTCTTTCATAAACTGCTCAAGACTCATTTATACCGCCAGGCATGGGGGAGTTGAGATAGTCCTTCCTCCTAGGCCATTACAAGTTATGCATGGTATGTCTGTGTATATGTTTGGTTTTATAATAAGGGTTTTTAGTTGTTTTATTATTGGATTGTCACATGCTATTTTTATCATTGCTGTTAGCCGCCCCGAGTCTACGGAGAGGGGTGGCATACAAATCCAATAAATTATTATTATTATTATTATTATTATTAAATGACTTAACTCAATATCACACAAACACCACCATCCAATTAAATAGTCTTGAGACTCTTTGGAAAGCCAATCCAGTCAATTGTATTGTGCCGTTAAATTACTTTCCCTTCTTTGGAAGTTCTAAAGAAATGACATTCCAAGGATATTTGAGAAAAATGAAAATTCTGCTAGCCATACCCTTCTGGGATTCAAACCCAGGCTACTTGCATATTAGGTAGATGTATTAACCTCTAAGTCACAGTCTATCCTTCCTTTGTCAGCTGTATCAGGGGAAAGATTAAGGTTTTTGTTTTTTTTAATCAGGGCAACCTGGTCTACCCAATTATGGGATGGAGCATACATTCCTCTGGTGTAGCCAACAAAGGGAGGAGAGACTGTGGCTTAGAGATTAATATATCTACCTAATATGCAAATAGTCCGGGTTTAAATTCCAGAGGGTATGGCTAGCTGATTACAGCTGAATAGCCTGAAATGGATCTATAATAATTATTAGAAACATAGAAGACTGACGGCAGAAAAAGACCTCATGATCAATCCCTCATCTAGTCTGCCCTTATACTATTTTCTGTATTTTATCTTAGGATGGATATATGTTTATCCCAGGCATGTTTAAATTCAGTTACTGTGGATTTATCTACCACGTCTGCTGGAAGTTTGTTCCAAGGATCTACTACTCTTTCAGTAAAATAATATTCTCTCACGTTGCTTTTGATCTTTCCCCCAACTAACTTCAGATTGTGTCCCCTTGTTCTTGTGTTCACTTTCCTATTCAAAACACTTCCCTCCTGAATCTTATTTAACCCTTTAACATATTTAAATGTTTCGATCATGTCCCCCCTTTTCCTTCTGTCCTCCAGACTATACAGATTGAGTTCATTAAGTCTTTCCTGATATGTTTTATGCTCAAGACCTTCCACCATTCTTGTAGCCCGTTAATAATAATAATTTATTAGATTTGTATGCCACCCCTCTCCGAGGACTCAGAGTGGCTCACAACAATAAAACATCGTATACAAATCCAATGTTAAAACAGTCTTTATTTTTACGTGAAAGGACGCCGCAGCGGCGCCGTAAGCAAAGGGAGGTCCTTTCACATAAAAATAAAATGAAAAGACCTCCCTTTGCTTGCGGTGCTGCTGCGGCATCCTTTTTCGTAAAAATAAAAATAAATAAAAATAAAAAATCCATAAAAATAAAAAACAACGGGATTCCAGGGGTGGAGCTTTGGCGCCATGAACCGTTCGGGTTCGGACGAACTTTGCGTGAAGTTCGTCCGAACCTGCCGAACCCAAACACCGTTGGGTTCGCTCATCACTATTGATAGAAAATTTTAGTTCCAGGTGGAAACAATATCATCTTGATGAATTGTCCTTTTATGACTTTACATAAGAAGTTCTCCTTTCTCTGGGACATGAAAACACCGCCCCAAAATTAACAGAAATTGTTCTGAAAATGGAAAGCAAGAAAGATTTACTATCCAGGAATGTTTTTCTGAAGTGTGTATGTGTGTGTGGAGAGAGAGAGAGGCTGGCAAAGTACATAAACAACATTATAGTATTCAAATTGAGAATGGCTTTGATGCTGGCTTGATTTAATACTTTAGCCATTTGGAAGGCAGATATATACAAATTTCCATATGTTGATCAATTATATCCATGTGGTGTGGATGTATAGAATCTCTTGTCCATATTAAACTGTAGTCCTGCTTTTATAAAGATATTAGAAGCTGTTTTATTTCCTGACCTGGTAAAATACCAAGTTACTCTGATACTTTCTATGGACAAGTTCTATTTTCTGATCAAAGGGTCTATACATCTCTGCATACTGTCAAACTCTTCTAGTAAGATAACATTTCAGCAGACCAATTCCCTTACCACAATGTAATATAACCCTGTCTAACTTCTGAACAATACTAAATAAATATATGCTGATAGATATCATTTCATTCTATTTTATTTTAATCAACATAGAATAGAATAGAATTCTTTATTGGCCAAGTGTGATTGGACACACAAGAAATTTGTCTCTGGTGCTCCCACCCTCCTTGTCTTCCGTAAACTACTTAAGACCCACCTATACCGCCAGGCATGGGGGATTTGAGACACCTTTCCCTCAGGCTTATTATAATTTATGTTTGGTATGTATGTGCTGTTTGGTTTTTAATTATGATAGGGTTTTTAGTTTTGTTTTGTTTTTGTTTTTTTTAATATTAGATTTGTGCCTGTATAATACTGTTTTTGTCGTGTTGTGAGCCGACCCGAGTCTTCAGAGAGGGGCGGCATACAAATCTAATAAATTATTATTATTATTATTATTATTATTATTATTATTAAAATAAGAGTTTTACATTACAAAGTCTAAAAAAAAAAAACCCAATAGATAAAATACATACACACAATCATATCATGCACAAAGTTACATAGGCAGAGGGAGATGTCTCAGTTCCCCCAAGCCTGACGACACAGGTGGGTTTTAAGGAGTTTACGAAAGGCAAGGAGGGTGGGGGCAGTCTTAATCTCTGGGAGGGTTTGATTCCAGAGGGTCGGAGCTGCCACAGAGAAGGCTCTTCCCCTGGGTCCCGCCAGACAACATTGTTTAGTCGACAGGACCCGGAGAAGACCAACTCTGTGGGACCTAACTGGCCCCTGGGATTTGTGCGGCAGAAGGCGGTCTCGCAGATATCCTGGTCCTCAGAATAGTCACTGCTAATCTTACAACCACAATTAACCCACATTAAACATTGGGTTTTCCAACATGACAAAAAAAAAGTATTCCCTCCCAGGGGGACCAATGACAAGTAGTAAAAACAACAATAAATAGATACATAAACATTTACCAAATGTCTTCCCTGGTCCCCCTTTCAGAATATCATTCCTTGAAGCTCCCTTTTGTTGTTTCCCCAGAAGTGTCTTCTTGCTGAGAGTTGCTGGGAATGCTAATAAAAAGTAAAGCAAACTCCTCTTCCCTAGCACTTGAGCTTTCCATTCGTCATGAAATTTCACCTTTTTTTGACATCTGGCACTCCTCATCTGGTCTTCCCATTTGGCCCTGCCTTCCCACCGTCCTAAGTGAGAATAAACAGCCTTCCATTTGTCAAGAGGTTCAGCACAAATGACCTCTCTATCTATCTATCTATCTATCTATCTATCTATCTATCTATCTATCTATCTATCTATCTATCTATCTATCTATCTATCTCTATCTCTATCTCTATCTCTCTATCTATCTATCTATCTATCATTTATTTATTGACTGACTGACTGACTGACTGACTGACTGATTGGATTTGTATGCCGCCCCTCTCCGGAGACTCGGGGCGGCTAACAGCAGCAATAAAGCAGTGTACAATAGTAGTCTGATGTTAGAAACAATTAAAAAACCATTAATATAAAAAAACCAAACATACATACATACATACCATGCATAGAATAGTAAAGGCCTAGGGGGAAGAGGGTCTCAATTCCCCCATGCCTGACGGCAGAGGTGGGTTTTAAGCAGCTTACGAAAGGCAAGGAGGGTGGGGGCAATTCTAATCTTTGGGGGGAGTTGGTTCCAGAGGGCCGGGGCTGCCACAGAGAAGGCTCTTCCCCTGGGTCCCGCCAAGTGACATTCTTTAGTTGACGGGACCCGGAGAAGATCCACTTTTTCCCCTCTCATAAAGACACATATAGTGATCAACTAAACAAGATAATCTAACGTGGATTTATTTCAACCTATTTGACCTGGGGAATTTATTTATTTTATTTATTTATTCATTTGTCCAATACACAAATACATAGGAAGAAAAATAGACATATATGAGGGTAAAAGTGAACTTTGAGTTGAGGATATATGAAAGGAAGAGAATATATAAGATAGGTGAAAGAAAGGAAAGACAATTGGACAGGGGACGAAAGGCACACCAGTGCACTTATGTACGCCCCTTACTGGCCTCTTAGGAACCTGGAGAGGTCAATCGTGGAGAGTCTAAGGGAGAAATGTTGGGGGTTAGGGGTTGACACAATTGAGTCTGGTAATGAGTTCCATGCTTCGATAACTCGATTCATATTTTTTACAGTCAAGTTTGGAGCGGTTCGTATTAAGTTTGAATCTGTTGTGTGCTCTTGTGTTATTGCGGTTGAAGCTGAAGTAGTCATTGACCAGTAGGACGTTGCAGCATATGATCTTGTGGGCAATACTCAAATCGTGTTTTAGGCACTGTAGTTCTAGGCTTTCTAGGCCCAGGATTGTTAATCTATTTTCGTAGGATATTCTGTTTCGAGTGGAGGAGTGAAGGGCTCTTCTGGTGAAATATCTTTGGACATTTTCAAGGGTGTTGATGTCTGAGATATGGTATGGGTTCCAGACAGATGAGCAGTAGTCTAGGATGGGTCTGGCAAAAGTTTTGTAGGTTCTTGTGAGTAGAGTGAGGTTGCCTGAGCAGAAGCTGCGTAGGATCAGGTTAACAACTCTAGAAGCCTTTTTGGCGATATTGTTGCAGTGGGCTTTAGCACTTAGGTCATTCGATATTAGTATTCCAAGGTCTTTTACCGAGTGTGGGTTAGCAGTGAGAGATTGTTTATTCAGTTCGTATGTGCAGTTTGGATTCTTTTTGCCGATGTGGAGGGTAGAGCATTTGTTGGTTGATATTTGAAGTTGCCAGGTGTTAGACCAGTCTGAGACAAAGTCCAGGTCTTTTTGGAGGGTGAGTGTGTTATCAGTGGTGTTGAAAAGTTTCACAACGTCGGCAAAAAGAACACAGTTGCTTTCGATATGGACACAGAGGTCATTGATGTAGAGAATGAAGAGAGTAGGACCTTTATAGCATTCACTTAAATAATAATTGCTTTTCTTTCAAAGCGCTTCAATAAAGTAGGCACATTCAATTCAACTCCAGCCCTTGATGACTTGCAGGCAGACCCTTGTACAGTTTTCCTAGCAACTGTACAGAAATCAGTTTTTATTACTGCTTTCAGGCATTTTATTTTAGCTTCTTAGTCTAGGCTATGGCCCTGAACTTTCCTGACAATTTCTCATCAACCACGTTTATCTTTTAAACCTAATCAAGGTCTCCAAAGTGTTGTCACATGCTGAACCTTCAAAGGACCACTTTCCAACAAAAATTACACAAGGCAGATAGCAATCTTTCCCTGTTCTTGCAATTGTTTTAAGCTTGTGGTGAAACTTTATCTGGTTTGGTTTCTTTTACTAAACCACTTTTTCCTTTTCTAGATAGTTAGATTTCAACTCATAGTGATCGGACTCATTCGAGACAATGATGAATCCGCATACAGACGGGAAGTTGAACAACTATCCTTGTGGTGTGACCAGAACAATCTAGAACGGAACACACTCAAAACTGTAGAAATGGTGGTAGAAACCCTTCCACCCTTCTACCTCTCACAATACTAGACAACACAGTATCAACAGTAGAGACCTTCAAATTTATAGGTTCTATCATATCTCAAGACCTAAAATGGTCACCTAACATCAAAAACATCATCAAAAAAGCACAACAAAGAATGTTCTTTCTGCGCCAGCTCAGGAAGCTCAAACTGCCCAAGGAGCTGCTGATACAGTTCTACAGAGGAATCATTGAGTCTGTCATCTGCACCTCTATAACTGTCTGGTTTGGTGCTGCAACCCAACAGGATCGACACAGACTTCAGAGGACAATCAGAACTGCAGAAAAAACAATTGCTGCCAACCTGCCTTCCATTGAGGACCTGTATACTGCACGAGTCAAAAAGAGGGCGGGGAAAATATTTACTGACCTCTCACATCCTGGACACAAATTGTTTCAACTCCTACCCTCAAAACGTCGCTACAGAGCACTGCACACCAAGACAACTAGATACAAGAACAGTTTATTTCCGAACGCCATCACTCTACTAAACAAATTATTTCCTCAACATTGTCAGACTTTCTACTAAATCTGCATTTCTATTCTACTAGTTTTTCTCATCATTCCTATCACCCATTTCCTCCCATGTTGACTGTATGACTGTAACTTGTTGCTTATATCCTAAGATTTTTATTAATATTGCTTCTTCATGGCTTATTTGACCCCTATGACAGTCATTAAGTGTTGTACCACATGATTCTTGACAAATGTATATTTTATTTTATGTACGCTGAGAGCATATGCACCAAGACAAATTCCTTGTGTGTCCAATCACACTTGGCCAATAAAAATTCTATTCTATTCTATTCTATTCTTCTAGATCTGTAGCCAGCATGACCAATCTAGGAAGAGAACTCCAATGCAATTGAAAGGTAACGCAACGGGATAGGCTGCGCTACCATTCAGATATGATTGACAAATATAAGAGACAAAAGTGAATATTACCCATCTGGCCCATGGACCAATCTTTATAATAATCTCTTTTTTATAGAGATACATATCTATAGATATATTTACCTATCTACCTGTTGTGGTTAGCTCTGGCCCAGCTCCTGTCCCAAGGACTGTGGATGTGGGGAAGACATCCACATGCTGCAGGCCTGTTTTGACCCCGGTGGAATCTGCTGATGAAGGCTTCTCTGACCAAGAAGACATGAATGACAGGGAGGAGGAGAGTGTGGCAGACAGCTCAGAAGGAGATCAATTATCTATCTCCTCCTTGGATTCGGAACAAGAGTTAATGATACAGTCACGCATGCGGAAAGCAATGCATAGGCAACAACAACTGAGAGATTATTATCAAAGAAAATGAGGCCACCTGTGGTTGGGTGGGGCTGTGGTCATTAGTGAGGCTGCTATAAATAGTAGCCTGTGGGTTTGGCCATTGTGGAGGATTATCTGATCGTTGTGTTTCATGACTGCTTTACTGACTTTGACCTTTTGTGTGCTGATTTTTCCCCGCTTTGAAACTAAACCAGAGCAAAGTGTGTTTCACTTTGTGAAAGAAGAAGGACTGTGAATTGCCTCACAGCTGCAAGATAAGTATCACAGAACTGATAAGGGACTTGTACAAATTACCAGTTTGGTTGGAGACGAGTGCTCTTTGCTATACTAAAAGAGGGCTTAGTTTAAGTGAATTTTCCTTATAAAGAACATTGTTTTGAATTTTCAAACGTGTGTGTGTCTGAAATTTGTACCTATAAATTTTTGGGAGGAGTCTACCAGAGAGCCCAACATCTACCTTACTGTCACTGCTAGGGATGATCCCGTCTCATCCTAATTTTTTCCTTTTTCCCTCCTCTTCACATTAATTGACAAATCTAATAGAAATGTTTCTAAACCTTGGAAGATAGACATGCCTTATTTGAAGACAGAGTAAGCATTAATAATACACTGGAGAATGGAAGGACCGTTTGAAAGCCTTAGAAAAACTCAGATCGACATCCTTAATGTAAAATCCAACACTTCCTTTGTCCAGAGTGGAGCTTTGCTCAATATCTTCTTACTACAGGATGGTTTAAAATCTGAACCTGTCCATTAACTAATCAATGCTCTTCTTAAAACACATATAATATGCAGTCATTTCTTTCCATGCATTACTTTGACACACCTTTGCAACTATAAACAGTTCGTTCTGCTCCCAACACAGTTTAATCTTGCTGCGGTAGTGATTACTGATTTGAAGAGGATTTTTGAAAAAGATGAAAAGGAATAGCAATACCTCATTGAAAACCTAAAAATTTTAATGGCGTGCTTTTAAAAAAGATATAATTCGTGCTATCTTACATCCAAGCCAAGTCTTTAGGAAAGCCATCAAGAATTGATCGTTCCAAAAAGCTTTGGGGAATTGGAATGGAGATAGCAGCAACTGGCAAATGAGAAACTATTTCTGTGGTTATTGATTATTATTGTTTATGGCTTTATCCTTTGTTTACAGAGGTGTGGTATTCATCAGCCATAGCTGTGATTCAAGCAACCTGACAAATCAAATAATTAAAAAAAACAGTGTTGAAGGAAGGAATAATATAACTTGAGGGACCATCTCATCCCATTGGGGATGACCCATCCCACTCATGCCAGCAGAGGAGGCATGCTGTGGATCCCATCAGCCCAATTATTCCAGCTGACAGGGTCCACAATAAGAGCCTTGGTGGATTAGGGGGCAGTACTGCAAGCTACTTCTGCTGATCACCGACTGCCAGCAGTTTGGCAGGTCAAATCTCAGTAGACTCAAGGTTGACTCAGCCTTCCATCCTTCCAAGGTTGGTAAAATGAGGACCCAGATTGTTGGGGGCAATACGCTTACTTTCTGTAAACCGCTTAGAGAGGGCTGTAAAGCACTGTGAAACAGTATACAGTGTTCCCTCGATTTTCGCGAGGGATGCGTTCCGAGACCGCCTGCGGAAGTCGAATTTCCGCGAAGTAGAGATGTGGAAGTAAATACACTATTTTTGGCTATGCCTTCCCTTAACACTTTAAACCCTTAAACTGCAATTTCCCATTCCCTTAGCAACCATTTAGATTATTACTCACCATGTTTATTTATTAAAGTTTATTTTTAAAAAATTATTAAAGGCGGACGAAGGTTTGGCGATGACATATGACGTCATCGGGCGGGAAAAACCGTGGTACTGTATAGGGAAAAAACCCGCAAAGTATTTTTTAATTATTATTTTTGAAAAAATGTGGTATAGACTTTTTGCGAAATTCGAACCCGTGAAAATTGAGGGAACACTGTATAATGTAAGTATATAACCAAGTTTTTATTTATTTATTTTATTTATTTATTTTGTCCAATACACAATGAGGGTTTTAGTGGGTATATATATATATATATACACACATAGTAAAATATATGATTAAGGTTATAGAGGAGATACTCATAGTAAAATATATCTAAGAAAGAATAGAAAAGAAGGTATAGTAATAGAACATATCAATGAAAGAATAGAAGAAGAGAGATAGGAATAGAAGAAAGGTATAGGAGATATAGGAGAGCAATAGGACAGGGGACAGAAGGCACTCTAGTGCACTTGTACTCGACCCTTACTGACCTCTTAGGATTCTGGATAGGTCAACCGTGGATAATCTGGATAGGTCAACGCAATAGAGTTGTCGAAGCATGGAACTCATTGCTGGACTCTGTAGTGTCATCCTCAAACCCCCAACACTTTACCCTTAGACTATCCACGGTTGACCTCTCCAGATTCCTAAGAGGTCAGTAAGGGGTGAGTACAAGTGCCCTAGAGCAGCGTTTCCCAACCGGTGTGCCGCGGCACACTAGTGTGCCGCGAGACACCGTCAGGTGTGCTGCGGCGAGAGGCGGCGGAGGAGAGTGGGCGGATCGGGCGGGCAATGGGGCAGGGCGGAGAAGCCAGGGGCGTGTATGGCCGGAGGCACCTACTGCCGCACCTCCCTGCCCCTGCCTCCCCACGGTGCCTCCGGCCAAACGCGCCCCTGGCTTCTCCGCCCTGCCCCATTGCCCGCCCGATCCGCCCACTCTCCTCTGCTGCCGCCTCCTGCCTTGGGGCGAGCAATCCGGGAGTCCGGGACTGTGTGGCTTTGCGCCATGAAGAGAAAACGGCCGACTTTTCCCTGCTGCCGTTTTCTCTTCATGGCGCAAAGCCACACAGTCCCAGACTCCCGGATCGCTCACTTCTCCGGTCAGCAAAGCCATCTGCCCAGGAAAGCGCCGCGCTGGCCGGAGAAGCGAGCGATCCGGGAGTCCGGGACTGTGTGGCTTTCGGCCGGGCTAATGGGAGGCAGCGCGAGGCCGGGCGCTGGGGACGTCTGGGAGGGCGAGGAGGTTGATGGCTGCTGCGCACTCCACTCGCTCTCCGGCTCTCTCTCGCTCTTTCTTTTTCTCTCTGTTGCTGGCATGGTGAACGAGAGAGAAAGAGAGAGAGAGAAAAAGGAGGGGAGAGAGAATGAGAGAAAGAAAGCAAGAGAAAGAGAGGGAAAGAAAGCAAGAGAGAGAGAGAAAGAAAGGGGGGAAGGAGGGAGACGGAAAGACATAGAGGGAGGGAAGGAGGGAGAGAGAAAGAGAGCAAAAAAGAGAGGAAGAAAGAAAGAAAGAGGGATGGAGAGAAAGAAGGGAAGAAAGGAAGGAAGAGAGAGAAAGAGGGAGGGAGAAATAGAGTGAAATGGAGGAAGAGATATTTTTTTTGTCCAAACTTTTCTTTAGCCCCCCCGCCCCCCCCCCCTTCAGTGTTCCCCAGAATTTTGAAAACATGAATAATGTGCCGCGGCTCAAAAAAGGTTGGGAAACACTGCCCTAGAGTACCTTCTGTCCCCTGTCCTATTGCTCTCCTATATCTCCTATACCATTCTTCTTCCCTATATTTATTCTATTCTTTCACTGATGTATTTTATTCCTATTTCTTCTCTTCTATTCTTTCTTAGATTATTTTACTATGAGTATATCCTCTATAACCTTCATTATATATTTACTATATGTATAGCCAATATAACTCTCATTGTGCAATTGACAAAATCAACCAGTCAGTCAATCAATCAATCAATCAATCAATCAATCAATAAGTCTAAGTGCTATAAGTGCTATTGCTATTTCTTTGCTCTTGCTCCTATCCTCTGCAACATCTTGAGCCCCAATGTTAGGGTGGCTCCAACCCTCCTATCCTTTCATAAGGGCCTAAAGACAAAGCTCTGCTAATCCGCTTGGGGTCCCAGTGGGAGAAAAACACAGTTGAGATGACTGATCGAATAACAACAGATCCCATTCCTTCCACTTTGCTCCTGTCCCTCCACATGTCCTTAGATTTTAATGTTTGATTTTCATTTATATATAGAAACATAGAAGTCTGACGGCAGAAAAAGACCTCATGGTCCATCTAGTCTGCCCTTATACTATTTTCTGTATTTTATCTTAGGATGGATATATGTTTATCCCAGGCATGTTTAAATTCAGTTACTGTGGATTTATCTACCACGTCTGCTGGAAGTTTGTTCCAAGGATCTACTACTCTTTCAGTAAAATAATATTTTCTCATGTTGCTTTTGATCTTTCCCCCAACTAACTTCAGATTGTGTCCCCTTGTTCTTGTGTTCACTTTCCTATTAAAAACACTTCCCTCCTGGACCTTATTTAACCCTTTAATATATTTAAATGTTTCGATCATGTCCCCTCTGTTCCTTCTGTCCTCCAGACTATACATATTGAGTTCATTAAGTCTTTCCTGATACGTTTTATGCTTAAGACCTTCCACCATTCTTGTAGCCCGTCTTTGGACCCATTCAATTTTGTCAATATCTTTTTGTAGAAGAGGTCTCCAGAACTGAACACAGTATTCCAAATGTGGTCTCACCAGCATTCTATATAGCAGGATCATAATCTTCCTCTTCCTGCTTGTTATACCTCTAGGTATGCAGTCAAGCATCCTACTTGCTTTCCCTACCGCCTGACTGCACAATGTTTTAATTGTATATGTATAGATATGCTTTTAGGATTGCAACCCACCCAAAGTTACCCTGTAGTAAGATGGGCAGCCAGTAAATTTTATGAATAAAATAAAATAATATTAAACATGATAAATTTGCTGGAAGGCTTTCTGATGCTTGTATTTTTCTATTTCTTCTACGTTTCAAATTGTCTTTAAAAGATGGCATAAGTAAATTGCTCATACTTCTTTGCTTGTTTTACTATTTCTCTCCCATTTTTAAGACCAATTAGAAGCTTAGTTAGACATTATATAAACCACTTCAAAACATCCAGCGCATAAAGAGACGCTTTTTACTTTATATTATATTCATTGTCCCCACATGGAAGCTGTTAAGAAAATGTTTTTAATGGGGTATCGACTCACGTCATAGCGATGTTTGTTAGCTCTTTACCACATGGATTTGTCCTATTGATTGTGGCTCCATATTGTAACTACCACCATAAGGAATACATTGTGCTATTTTACACTGTTTGTAGTTTGCTTGATTTACATAATAAATAATGTACAAATATGATGAGGCTGTATGAATTATTATAACAACTCCAGTGTTGATCTTTTAACAAAGAGTTTATAAGACAATGAAATTTTAATCCAATAGTTTAATCAAGTTATGAACTAACAAACTTGTATATTGCTAATGTTGATGGTAAGTAAAATAGACAATTGGTCTGGTGTATAAAGCTTATAGAGTCCTTGTAGTTTTATTAGTATTTTAAGAAAACCATACTATTTTCTTAAAATATACACATCTGAATATTAAGAAATGAACAATCAAGAACATTTTAATACTTTTCCAAATCCTGTTGGGTCTCTCTTTTTTTAAAAAAAAAACACACACAATGTAATGAAAGTCAGAGCAATCCAATGTATATTTACTCGGAAGTTAATCTCTGTATTCAATTGAGCTAATTTCTAGGTTGCTATGCATAGGACTACTGTTGATTTTTCAAATTGCCATAATCAACTGCCTTCCTATTTCATTTTCAAAATTTATGAGGCAAAACTAGTCTAATTCTGAGTCTCATTTTCTTTTTCACTTTCTAGATTGGTTGACCTAAGACACAAAGGGAAATCACAAGAGATGAAAGCACATATGAAAAAAAAATGTGGTGAGGAGAGCCTGCTATTCTGTAATGTTCTGCTCCTTTGCTGAAGTTAATTTAGCTCCTCAAAAAAAACAGCATTTGCTTTAAGAAAATGAAAACAACATGGACTATTTCAGATGGTTGCATGGCTTCCAGCTGTAAATTGCAATGTGCAAATAAAGAGTCTATTCTCTGATTTACTTTTAAAGATAAATGTTTACCACAAAAAAGTGAAATGCAATGGCACATAGCTTTTTGAATTCATAGGCACACCTCTATAAAACAAACAAAGTAAATGAATACTGTGGAGAAGATGAGGATTTTTCTCTTTCCCAAGCTGTACGCGTCATGTGATCTCAAGAAATAAAACAAACTTTTTCTGTTATTATAGAAACATAGAAACATAGAAGTCTGACGGCAGAAAAAGACCTCATGGTCCATCTAGTCTGCCCTTATACTATTTTCTGTATTTTATCTTAGGATGGATCTATGTTTATCCCAGGCATGTTTAAATTCAGTTACTGTGGATTTACCAACCACGTCTGCTGGAAGTTTGTTCCAAGGATCTACTACTCTTTCAGTAAAATAATATTTTCTCACGTTGCTTTTGATCTTTCCCCCAACTAACTTCAGATTGTGTCCCCTTGTTCTTGTGTTCACTTTCCTATTAAAAACACTTCCCTCCTGGACCTTATTTAACCCTTTAATATATTTAAATGTTTCGATCATGTCCCGCCTTTTCCTTCTGTCCTCCAGACTATACAGATTGAGTTCATTAAGTCCTTCCTGATACGTTTTATGTTTAAGACCTTCCACCATTCTTGTAGCCCGTCTTTGGACCCGTTCAATTTTGTCAATATCTTTTTGTAGGTGAGGTCTCCAGAACTGAACACAGTATTCCAAATGTGGTCTCACCAGCATTCTATATAGCGGGATCATAATCTCCCTCTTCCTGCTTGTTATACCTCTAGCTATGCAGCCAAGCATCCTACTTGCTTTCCCTACCGCCTGACTGCCCTGTTCACCCATTTTGAGACTGTCAGAAATCACTACCCCTAAATCCTTTTCTTCTGAAGTATTTGCTAACACAATTATTGCAATATTTGATGCAGTTGAGAACTATAAATGCAAGAAGATGTCTCTTTGCTCAAAGAAAGAATTCTTCTTCAATGAATTAAATATCGTGTAGAAATTGATATCTCAAAATACTGAGGTTCATCCATCAGTTATAAAATATACTATAAATTAAACAATTTAGAAGCAAATATAGCATTTTGGTGTATGAATGTATTACTTTAACTCTGTTTATTCCAATAGCTCAGCACATCAGCAAATAATAAGTAACAATTGAGGGAATTGTGATAAAGTCTTATTCAACAAAAAAAATGGCTAAAATGAACATGCCTTACTGCAGTGTGTATATCCAGTCACTTTTATGGTTACTATCCAGAGACAGTAAAGCTGTTTTTACTTCTGTAATGTTATCTGAACATTCTAATGTTTAGATGTGTCTAAAGAAGAATAGAATAGAATAGAATAGGGTAGGGTATATAAAATAGAATAGAATAGAATAGAATTTTATTGGCCAAGTGTGATTGGACACACACGGAATTTGTCTTGGTGGTTGTAAGTCGAGGACTACCCATATCAACCCACCTGCTATGAGTGAAGAATATAGTTCTTACATTTTTCACTAGAAGACACAACTAATTAGCTAGAGTTTCCAACTATCATACTGTGTACTGATGTTTATTAATATCCTTTCAACAGTAAATTTCACTTAGGGATACAAAGGTATAGGGGGATAGGTATACTGTATGTCACAACCTTACATATTTGTATCACTGTGGCTTACTCACTGCAGCACCATTATAGCTCAAGTTCCCTTGATCTTTTCCAATCCTAGAGATAAGAGCTTGTGGGCAAATCTTCTGTCACCCATTAATGAGCACATACATCCCCTTCTGTTGTTTAGCAACCCAGCAGGCTGGTAAGACTTAGAACTTCCTTAATACAAAAAAAAAGAAGATAGAAAGATAAAAAGAAAGCACATCAAATTCAAGTAAATTGGTGCACGAGAACACCTTCATTTGATAGTAATTTGCCTTTTAGTCTCCTTACTTCTCTTCTCTTTTAAATTTGATCATGCCCTGGCGATGACTTTTATACTTTGCTATAGAAGATGCTATAAAAATAGTCATGGTGATGATGTGCTACTGAAATCGACAGAATATTTAGGATGCAAACCTTAAAGTAACTTTTGACTTGTTAAGAGTTGATTTAATTGTTCAGGAAGTGCAATTTACATCTTAATAATTCAATGTCTTTAATTACAATGGCAAAAGAGAAAAATTATAGAGCAAAGTTACTAAAATATGAACATGAACTTATTCCAAAAACAGTGATTTCTCCAGGATGTTTCCTACCATATTAGGGCTGGGTTTTAGTTCTTGTACAAAAGCTTCTAAATATGTATTTATAGAAAGATACTAGCATAAATGATCAGTTCCTTTAGAAAACTCTGTCCATTAAAATCTATCATATTAGCTGCAAAATACTTTCCCATGTAAAAGGAATTTGTTTATTTATTTATTTATTTATTTATTTATTTATTATTTGGATTTGTATGCCGCCCCTCTCCGAAGAGGAATACAGTAATCTCTCGCTACTTCGCGGTTCATCTTTTAAGGAATCGCTATTTCACGGGTTTTCAAAAGGGGCTTAAATCCATTAAATCTATTGAAAATTTTAAATCCATTTAAAATTCATAAAATTATTCTACAGTACAGTAGTACCTCTAGATACGAGCTGCTCTACATGTGAGTATTCCAAGTTACGAGCCACGACGCGAGCAAAATTTCTGTTTGACACCCGAGCTCAAATTCGGGATATGAGCCGAGCTTCCACTAGGTGGCGCAAGAATCCTTGCTTCTGGTTATCTCGGCACGGAAAAACAAAGTCTAAAGGCATTTGTTCGAGATGCGAGTTGATCGACTTACGAGCTCGGGTCTGGAACAAATTAAACTCGTATGTCGAGGTACCACTGTACTACTGTACTCTAGAAACGGGTAGGATATCACATGTAGTTCCAGCTGAGAAACATTATAGAATGACTGTTTAATGTAAAGGGTGGGTTTTAAAAGTCCAAATACTCATTAAATACATAAAAAACTATCTTTCCTCTACTTCACGAAAATTCATTTTTCATGGGTGGACTTGGAACGCATCCCCCATGAAAAACAAGGGATTACTGTACTGGTATTTCTTTAAATTATTAAAATATGGGATCTCTTTCTTTCTAGGTTCCAGAGTAATCCAATCCCAGGATTGGATAAGATATCAGCTAAGAGCATCATCTTCATATATCAATAGTTTATGGTGGCAGTCCCACTCCCAACCATAGAACTCATATAGACAATTCTGAAAGCATTTATAAGTTTCTGCCTGTGGCCGCTGCAGATTCCAACTTCCAATATTTCATTTCATTTCATTTTATTGGATTTGTATGCCGCCCCTCTCCGTAGACTCAGGGCGGCTAACAACAGTGGTAAAAACAACATGCGACAATCCAAAACTAAAGCAGCTAAAAACCCTTATTTTAAAACCAATCATACATACAAACATACCATGCATAAATTGTAGAAGCCTAGGGGGAAAGAATATCTCAGTTCCCCCATGCCTGATGACAGAGGTGGGTTTTAAGAAGCTTACGAAAGGCAAGAAGGGTGGGGGCTATTCTAATCTCTGGGGGGAATTGGTTCCAGTGGGCTGGGGCCGCCACAGAGAAGGCTCTTCCCCTGGGCCCCGCCAAACGACATTGTTTAATTTATCACCAATTCTAGCACTGCTACATTAGTTATACTGGAAGGTGAGTGTACAAGATTAATCCACATTGTTTTCTCAGGCAAAAATATAAACATAAGACTTGACCAAAAAAAGATAACTTGGGAAGATTTTGGGAGTATGATATTGAGAATGGAGTTCATGTCAGTGACACGGCAGCGTAGTATTAAGTTTAGGAATAGGATCATGAAGTTAAAATCAGCATTCAAGTAGGAGTGGTTTGATGCCAATTAATTTTCACTCCATTTATATCCTTTCTGATAGCAATAGTCCCCAACCCCCAAGACCTCTTACAGAGGAGAAGAGTGGCATAAAAATTAAGGAGAGAAAGAGGGAGGGAAAGGGAGGAAGAGAGGGAGAGAGAGAGAGAGAGAGAGAGACAGAGAGAAAGAGAGAGAGACACAGAGAGAGAGAGACAGACAGACAGACAGACAGATATAGAGACAGAGAGAGAGACAGAGAGACAGAGAGAGAGAAAGAGAGAGACACACAGAGAGAGAGACAGAGAGAGAGGGAGAGACAGAGAGAGAGATGCTTTGATTGTTATCACAAATTCTTAATAGGAAATATATGACAAAAATCTAAGACATGAGATAGTTTGTTCCCTCAAATTTAAGTTGACTGTCTGCCAGGCAATTTGTGCTGGGTTCAGTTGCAAAGCTATTTAACTGGTCAGAAATGTTTTAAGCATTTATTTTAAGCCTCTCTCTGCACCAGAGCATACTGTATATATCAAGAACTGGCAAATTTTCAGTGACAAGGACCACATTTAAGATGGGGTGGGCGGAGACACAAGAATCACAGGATAGGTGAATCGCTTCACAGATGAAATGAGACTGGATTTCCAAAGTAGATGAGTTTTCCTGGGTTTTGTAAATTTGATATGCCCGTTTTAGAGCTTAAAAGATTTAAAGATTTCCCCTATCCAGTTGTTACGGACTCAAGAGGTGGGTGGGTGCTCATCTCTGATTCTCCACCAAGGGAGCCAGCATTGTCTGATGGACACTTTTTCATCAGATTGCCTGAATGAAAATAAAGAACACAGTAGCCTTCCCACCGAAGCTACTATATTTTTTGGAGTATAAGACTCACCAGAGTATAACATGCACCTCAGTTTTGGGGGATGAAAATAGGGAAAAGAATCTGCTTAACAGATATTCATCTGGCTAGCATCCTTAGTCTGGTCAGTTTCAGCACATTATTTTATCCCCTGGTTAGGGCTTAAAAAAAAACTTATACAGAGAGAGTAACAATGAAAGACCTTACAATACGCTACGAGACTAGACTTTCAATCCTGAGCCTAGAAAGCTTAGAACTAAGACGCCTTAAACATGATCTAAGTATTGCCCACAAGATCATATGCTGCAACGTCCTGCCTGTCGGCGACTACTTCAGCTTCAACCACAACAACACAAGAGCACACAACAGATTTAAACTTAATATTAACCGCTCCAAACTTGACTGTAAAAAATATGACTTCAGTAACCGAGTTGTCGAAGCGTGGAACTCATTACCGGACTCCATAGTGTCATCCCCAAACCCCCAACACTTTACCCTTAGATTATCTACGGTTGACCTATCCAGATTCCTAAGAGGTCAGTAAGGGGTGAGTACAAGTGCACTAGAGTGCCTTCTGTCCCCTGTCCTATTGCTCTCCTACATCTCCTATCCCTTTCTTCTATTCCTATATCTCTTCTTCTATTCTTTCATTGATATGTTCTATTACTATTACATGTCGTCAGGCATGGGGGAATTGACATGTTCCCTCCCCCTAGGCTTATAAAATGTATGCATGGTACGCTAGTATGTAGGATTGGTTTTAATTTGGGGTTTTTGTTTTTTTTTAAATTAACTTAAATATTAGATTTGTTTTACATTGTATTGTTATTGCTGTGAGCCGCCCCGAGTCTGCGGAGAGGGGCGGCATACAAATCTGATTAAACTTAAGCTTAAACTTAAACTTTAACTATATCTTCTTTTCTATTATTTCTTAGATATATTTTACTATGAGTATCTCCTCTATAACCTTCATCATGTATTTTACTATATGTGTGTGTATATATATATATACCCACTAAAACCCTCATTGTGTATTGGAATAAATAAATAGATAGATAGATAGATAGATAGATAGATAGATAGATAGATAGATAGATAGATAGATAGATAGATAGATAAATAAATAAATTTTTTGAACGCTGAAGCCCATCACTGTGTTTAACCCACCTTGGGTTAAGGAGGAAATAGGACAGATCTCCCAAACCCATTGCAAAATACTTGGTAATTCATTTTTACTGGTCTTTCCTAAAATTAGTGGTGCCTCGTGGGACGAACCACTGTTTGTGTGGCTATAAATAAAAATAATGGTCATATGGGAATACGTTTCATCTGCACATGAGATGGAGATTGCCAGACAAGTGACATTTGTCAGCATTTGTCCTGTTGTTATTATTATGGAGCTGTCCTTCCAGCTCATGGACCTGCAAGAGGAAACCACCCAGACTGTCTGAGTGATGATGGAGAAGGGATAAATAAACCTTCTTGGGCAATGTTTTTTCCCGTTCCTGGAAGCTCTGTTTCCACAGAGGCATTTGTATCCGGTGCTTTGCCGAGATCGTCTTTCACATCAAAGTGTCTTTCTTTAGGCTGCACAGCTCAGGGCACAACCTCTGTTTCTGATGGGGAATAAAGCCTTATTTCCAAAGGAAAAAGAAAGAAATGTTTGCTATGAATATACAAGGCTCTCTGTTCTTTTGGGTTTCAGATGTTCTTGCCCTATGAGCTTTTCAGGATTTCTTCGAAAATCTAGTTTAGACACTTATTTTTTTCAGAAGACGCTGGAAGGGCTGTCCATGGCATCTTAGATTAACTCAGAGCACCTGGCAAAGTCATTGAAAAATTATGTCTCCATAGGGGGGCAAAGTGTTTGCAAAGTGTTAGCAATATCGTGTCTTTATAAGGAAACAGAGAGAGAGAGAGAGAGAAAGAGAGAGGGGGGAGGGACGGGGAGAAAGAGAGAGAGAGAGAAAGAAAGAAAGAGAGAGAGAAAGAGAGAGAGGGGGGAGGGAGGGGAGAAAGAGAGAAAGAAAGAGAAAGAAAGAGAGAGGGGGGAGGGAGGGAGGGGGAGAAAGAGAGAGAGAGAGAAAGAAAGAGAGAGAGAGAGAGAGACAGACAGACAGACAGACAGAGACAGAGATAGAGACAGAGACGGACAGTTTGTAAGAAGAAGCTATTTTTCCCATAAAAGCAAATAATGTGTGCGGTTGGGGATACCACAGGGAGGATGGAGGCCCTGTTTCCTCCCAGGAGATTCCTAGAGAGGCCCCATGGAGGCTACTCCCCACCTTTTCCAGCTCTGTTTCCTCCCAGGAAATTCCTAGAGAGGCCCTATGGAGGCTTCCCCCCACCTTTTCCTGCCCTATTTCCTCCCAGGAGATTCCTAGACAGGCCCCATGGAGGCTACTCCCCACCTTTTCCACCTTTGTTTCCTCCCAGGAGATTCCTAGAGAGATCCCACAGAGGCTTCTCACCACCTTTTCTGGCCCTGTTTCGTCCCAGGAGATTCCTAAAAAGGCCCCACGGAGGCTTCTCCCTGCCTTTTCTGGTTACAGTTTCAGAGGCTCGGGTCTGTAAGTGGAAAATGGTTCTTGAGAAGAGGCAAAAAAGTCTTGAACACCCGGTTCTTATCTAGAAAAGTTTGTAAATATAGGTGTTTGTAGGTAGAGATACAACTGTATCTCTTGACTTGACTTGACTTGACTTGACTTGTCTTGACTTGATTTGATTTGTCAAGTCATCATTCATGACTTGACCGGAGCCAGGTCAATAATGTTCCTTCTCCCTCAATGATAATGCTTGAAAGAATGTTTCTTTCAGCAGAGAAAGGATTTCTCTAGAAACTGTGGCAATCCTGTAGAAAGCCCCCTTGTAACAATGATTTATCACTAAAGCAGTGTCTGGGATGCTACGTATATACCACTAATATGGAAAACCCCACAAAAATGGGAAAGAATTTAGGTAATCCTGTTTTTTCACTGCAGTGGTGTAAATTTGTACAATTATGTGAATACCAAAAGGGAATAGCTATCTGATGCTCAACCAATTTAAGTCATATAAGTTTAATAAGTAAGTAAATACAGGAAAATAGTAAAATACAGGAAATAGTATAAGGGCAGACTAGATGGACCATGAGGTCTTTTTCTGCCGTCAGACTTCTATGTTTCTATGTTTCTTCTAACTGATGCCTTTCCAAAACCAGAAAAATATGGCTGGCAGGTCTTTTTTATTTTTTATTATTATTATTTATTAAATTTGTATGCCGCCCCTCTCCGCAGACACGGGGCGGCTCACAACATCAACAGAAAACAATATATAATACAAATTCAATAATTAGAAAGCTAAAAACCCATAATTTAAAAAAACATGAACACAACATACCATACATAAACAGTATAGGCCTGGGGAAGATATTTCAGTTCCCCCATGCCTGACGGCAGAGGTGGGTTTTAAGGAGTTAGCGAAAGGCAAGGAGGGTGGGGGCAGTTCTAATCTCAGGGGGGAGCTGGTTCCAGAGGGTCAGGGCCACCACAGAGAAGGCTCTTCCCCTGGGACCCAGCAAACGACATTGCTTAGTTGACGGGACCCGGAGAAGGCCAACTCTGTGGGACCTAATCGGTCGCTGGGATTCGTGCGGCAGAAGGGGGTCCGGGAGATATTCTGGTCCAATGCCATGAAGGGCTTTATAGGTCAAGACCAACACTTTGAATTGTGACCGGAAATTGATCGGCAACCAATTTCATACACATACAGTTTATATAGTAGATAAGGTATATTTTTGTGTGCCTGTGTGTAATATGTATGTACATATATGGCATATATACATATATAGAATTAAATAATATATTTTGGATGTTCAGTAATAGTAAATAGAAATTGTATCTCTTTGAGGCGAGGAGAGTCCAGGCACCGCAACCCTAACCCAAACCCTTGATGTGAGTGACGTCAAGTTGGCCACCTTTAAGCCAGTCACATGACCTGTAAGCCACACAACCCTGATCACATGATCGTCAAGTCACCTGGTCACATGGCCGGCAAGCCACACCCACAAAATAAGCCACACCCATAGTGCAGTAGTAAATATTTTTGCAGTCCTTCACTGGTAATAACACAAATGGATTAGAACTGAATGCTACATGAAACAAATATGGGTTAGTTGAAAATATTTTTGTGGAAAGGTAGATAATTTTTTACTTTCTAAAGCTATCGACGTGATGCCTCTCACTAACATTAAAGCTTTAACGTTTTAAAGCGTTTTTAAATAAAAGATAAATCTGCCACAGCTACGTTTCTGTACTCATAATCTCCCCTTCAAATTTATCTCCCCTAGGAACAAACTGCCTTGGGTGTGATCTTTGAATTGAAAGGCCCAAGAGTGCATAAATAGGTAAACCTTTTTGAAAATGTTTTTAATCTGGCATCTCTCCTATGTACAATCATGTCCTCTCTCCTGCAGACATATTGGCTTCTTCACTTCTGAATTCTAGGTAATGCATTTTTTGTTCAGACTTTTTGTGTCTTAAATGTCTTCCCACCTGCATGTCGAGGTGCTTTAGGCATAATCTACCTTTTCAAATGAAGGATTGCAAATAGGCAGGAGTGGGGGAAGCAAACCGAAACTTCTTCAATCACTTGCTGTGCTTAAAAATTCATAATAATTTCTGTAGCCAACGGCAGTAAAGCTAATTATTTAGTGTCCCAATCAGCCTCAGAGCCTCCTGAGAGAATGTGAGATGGAGCTGGTAACGCTGATATGTCTACAAGAGGGCAAATGCTTGAAGCTGGAAGCCAAGAGCTTGGTAGGCAACATCACTAGAGGAGCTCTCTGTAGCTTTGAAGAAATGTGCCCTATTGACTTGATTGTATATTCAGTGAGTAGTCAGCTATTGGCAGGTGTTTACATTGCTCTTTAGGAAATCTGGTCATTTGGAGGCCAACAAATTGGGCTCACAACTTTTATATAAAAGAAGAGGTCATTTGTAGCGTTGGGCAAACCCAACGAAGTTCGGGTTCGGCGAACTCACCCTAACTTTGCCGTGAAGTTCGGGTGAGTTCACGGAACTTGAACCCGAACAGCAACAACGCTGCTGCGGCGTCCTTTTCTGTAAAAATAAACAAGTAGGTTTGCATTGGCAGTTCTGTGTTAGCAAAAACTTCAGAAGAGAAGGATTGAGGGGTAGTGATTTCTGACAGTCTCAAAATGGGTGAGCAATGTGGTCGGGCGGTAGGAAAAGAAAGTAGGATGCTTGGCTGCATACCTAGAGGTATAACAAGCAGGAAGAGGGAGATTGTGATCCCCTTATATAGAGCGCTGGTGACACCCCATTTGGAATACTGTGTTCAGTTCTGGAGACCTCACCTACAAAAAGATATTGACAAAATTGAACGGGTCCAAAGACGGGCTACAAGAATGGTGGAAAGTCTTAAGCATAAAACGTATCAGGAAAGACTTCATGAACTCAATCTGTATAGTCTGGAGGACAGAAGGAAAAGGGGGGGACATGATCGAAACATTTAAACATGTTAAAGGGTTAAATAAGGTCCAGGAGGGAAGTGTTTTTAATGGGAAAGTGAACACAAGAACAAGGGGACACAATCTGAAGTTAGTTGGGGGAAAGATCAAAAGCAACATGAGAAAATATTATTTTACTGAAAGAGTAGTAGATCCTTGGAACAAACTTCCAGCAGACGTGGTTGGTAAATCCACAGTAACTGAATTTAAACATGCCTGGGATAAACATATATCCATTGTAAGATAAAATACAGGAAATAGTATAAGGGCAGACTAGATGCACCATGAGGTCTTCGTCTGCCGTCAGTCTTCTATGTTTCTATGTTTCTATGTTTCTAGGTGGGGAATTCCCACCTCCTTTTGCTTCTTTTTATTTTTACAGAAAAGGATGCCGCAGCGGCGCTGCAAGCAAAAGGAGGTGGGGAATCCCACAATGGGATTCCGGGGGCGGGGCATTGACATCACGGAGACTCCTTCCTCCCCGTTTCGGCTGGCCAGGAAGTAGTCTCTGTGACGTCAAAGCCCCGACCCCAGAATCCCATCATGGGATTCCCCACTCTCCTCCCGAGCGGCAGCATTTCACGGTGTTCGAGCAAACGCTGAACGCCGAACCCAAACTTTACCGAAGTTCACCCAACACTAGTCATTTGTCAAAACACACTGCAATACTTGGCTAAACATAAAGCCTCCAGCTTGCAATAGATTATGATAGGCTCCATTCAAATTGGAATATACTCTGTTCTTGTGAGTATCTGCCCATTCATATATGAAGATATGAATGACAAATTAAGAATGGGGAGGGGGAAGCAGCTGGATTATAGCATATCAGAGTACCAGATTACTTGTGGGACCGTCTCCTGCCACATGAGTCCCAGCGATCGGTTAGGTTCCACAGAATCGGACTTCTCCAGGTCCTGTCAACTAGACAATGTCGCTTGGCGGGACCTAGGGGAAGAGCCTTCTCTGTGGGGGCTCCGACCCTCTTGAATCTGCTCCTCCCAGAGATTTGCACTTTGCCCACCCTCCTCGCCTTCCGCAAGAGTCTCAAGACACATTTATTCCACCAGGCGTGGGACCATTAGACCCTAGTCCCCTGGCTGACAAATGTAGTATATGTTTGTTGTGTGAATGACAATGACTGATTTTAGTACTACTGGGTTTTTAAATTAATTCGTTTGGGATGTTGCATTGTTGTTTTAAACAAATATGTTGTAAGCCACCCCCTGGAGAGGGGCAGCATATAAATCCAAATAGATAGATAGATAGATAGATAGATAGATAGATAGATAGATAGATAGATGGATGATAGGTAGGTAGTGTTGTATCCTTGTAAATAGTTTGTTCCTTGTGAAACGCTGTCTGAGCGGGAAACAGGAAGTTGCGCCTGATTGGCTCAGACGCGAGCTGCTCTCTTTTGGCGGGATCCGCAAATGTATAAAAGAAGCGGTTTCTCCCCAGCCAGAGCAGACGTGTTCCGCTGATTGTCACTTCCCCTTTTAAGAGCTGAATAAAGGAACCGTCTTTACTTAGCCTGTCTCCAGACTCTTCACTGGTGACGACGGACGGAAGAACCACGCGTGCAAAATGAACAACCTTCAAATCGGCCGGTAGGTAGGTAGGTTTTATAATAAGGGTTTTTAACTGTTTTAATATTGGATTGTTATATGTTGTTTTTATTACTGTTGTTAGCCGCCCCGAGTCTACGGAGAGGGGTGGCATACAAATCCAATAAATCAAATCAAATCAAATCAAATCATGATAGATAGATAGATAGATAGATAGATAGATAGATAGATAGATAGATAGATAGATAGATAGATAGATAGGCAGGCAGGCAGGCAGGCAGGCAGGCAGGCAGGCAGGCAGGCAGGCAGGCAGGCAGGCAGGCAGGCAGGCAGGCAGGCAGGCAGATAGATAGCATCGCACCAGTGGCGGCGGTAAGTAGAAACCCCCACCTATACCATGTCATTATCAATTGAAATCCTTGATGATTTGTAAGATTGCAAAAGATAACGCTTTGAAAGATAAGTATAGGCTGTGGACAGTTTCTTGCCTGAAAGTGCACTCTCAGTTTACTATTAAAATAAAACTTGTGTAGTTTAGTACTGAAGACCAAAAGCAAAATAATTCGGGACTGAAGATTTTTTTTAAATTTTATTTTTTTCATCCTCTACTGCCCTCTGTCGAGACAAAACTTCCATTGAAACTAGATTCATTTCTTCTCAACTGTACATCCACGACAGATCACAAGTTATCAATATAACAGAGCTGTCCACTGGGAAATAAGTTATAAATGCTTTTAGATCAGAGCTGTATAACTCCATGCCCTAAATTCCATGTGATGCTCCAAACTCTCGACTAAGGTCTTTAGAGACCTTCAGATTTTGTAACCATGTAATAAAGATGTATGCAACAAGAGGGGGGGAAAGTAACAAGAGTTATTAAAAATGTGACTAGAGAGATCTCATATTAATTAGAGTTGTGCAAAGCTCACTCATTTGGGAATGAAACATTTCAGAAATTTTAGTTAGCTATCTGGACTGTGCCTAATTTCCCATTTAGGCTACCCAAGAGCACAGCGTGGCACTTTTCAGAAGTAGGTCTTTCAAATTAGAAGTAACTTGAGGTGCACTGGGTAGAAAGTCAAGTTCGGGACACTGTGAGCTCTTTATACAGTATATTTTTATTTTTCCGGAAAATGAACAAATGATCCAGAGTACCATGTAGGCCACAAGGAGTTACAGTGTGGCCTGAAGAGGAATAGATTATTCCTGAATTTTGTGCGGCCCTAATATTAAGTGTGATAGATATTAAACAATTTTAATCGCAAACAGAAGAAAATAAACTGAAATCTGTTTTTTGGGGGGGTTGGGCTTTAGCGGCTGGCTTTTGAAATGAGAGTCCTATAATGCCATTTAAATCCAAGAAATGGTTCTGAATTTGGGGCGGGCGAAATTGCAATCTTTTCTTTGTGTAGTTTTTTAAAACTTTTTTTTAAAAAGAAGACAAAACTCACAAAAAGTAAAGAAGAAAAGACAAAAAGAAATAAATTAAATAACTAGATAGATAGATAGATAGAAAGAAAGAAAGAAAGAAAGAAAGAAAGAAAAAAGGAAAAAGTGCAGGAAATGAAAAAAGAAAAATAGAAAGGACAGAAAATAGTAGTTGGTTCTGATATTCTCTGCGGCACTTTTTTTTTAAGAAAAAAATTATTAAATACAGTGTTCCCTCGATTTTCGCGGGTTCGAACTTTGTGAAAAGTCTATATCACGGTTTTTCAAAAATATTAATTAAAAAATACTTTGTGGTTTTTTCCCCCCTATACCACGTTTTTTCCTGCCCGATGACATAATATGTCATTGCCAAACATTCGTCCACCTTTAATAAATATTTTTTTTATAAACTTTAATAAATAAACATGGTGAGTAATAATCTAAATGGTTGCTAAGGGAATGGGAAATTGCAATTTAGGGGTTTAAAGTGTTAAGGGAAGACTTGGGATACTGTTCATAGCCAAAAATAGTATATTTACTTCCGCATCCCTACTTCGCGGAAATTCGACTTTTGCGGGCGGTCTCAGAACGCATCCCCCACGAAAAGTGAGGGAACACTGTATATACATATTAAAACAAGACAATGTGCGTTTCATCTTACAATTACATTTTCTATTGCATTATGTCTGATATAAGACAATACAACACATATCCCTAACCCTCCCCCCTCCCAAACTGTAACTTAGACAGTTCATTTCTTTCGTGTTACCACGGACTATAACAACAGCGTATCTTGTGAGTATAACATTGACATTGAAACAGTAATTATTATCTTAATCACTTATAGGCTTAATTTTACTTATTTCTAACCACTTAGTATTTACATTATTTACAGCTATTCTTTTTCCTATTGTCAACCCAGATGTAAAAATCTCTGCGGCACTTATATGTATATTTTATGGGGCTACCTTTGAAGAGTGTTCGGAAACTTCAGATCGTGCAGAATGCGGCCGCGAGAGCTATCATAGGGCTACCTAGATTTGCCCACGTCTCTCCAACACTATAATGTGGTAGTAAAAATTTTTGCAGCTTTTCATTGGGCTACACCCAGGGGTGGGCTACTGCCCGGACGGAGGGGAACCCAATGGGGTAGTGAAAATGGAGCTCCACCCCAGAGCACCCAATTTGCACAGAAAGATGTTGAAAGAAAATGCAGGGTGTCCTGCATAAGCCACGCCCACACTGTGGTAGTAAACATTTTGGTAGCCCTTCACTGGCTACACCCATCTTGACCAGAGTCTCCACAACTCTCATGCAGCCCTCAATGAAACTAAGTTTGACACCCCTATTCTAGCACCTTACACCAGTGTTTCCCAACCTTGGCAACTTGAAGATATCTGGACTTCAACTCCCAGAATTCCCCAGCCAGCATTCGCTGGCTGGGGAATTCTGGGAGTTGAAGTCCAAATATCTTCAAGTTGCCAAGGTTGGGAAACACTGCCTTACACCTATATTTCACTTGTTCACAGCCAAATAGGTACATACTTCCAAATAAAATACAAGAGTGGAGCTATCGGCATTCTTATTTTCTAAATATGCCCACGAGAACCTGTGTGAGCATCGTGTAGTTCATATGATACAGCCGTCAGTGGAGGCTATTTGTGTGTGCAACAGCTGCTGCGTAGCATATGTTGGCTTTGCTCTCCATGCCACAGCTGGACATTCCTAGCTGCATTTGGCAACAACTTAAAGGGGAAAATATTCTCTGAAATAGTATTTTACCGTACGGAGCTTCCTGACTTTCAGAAATCAACCTGGATCATGCTTAGCTTGGAATCCTGGGAAATTTATTTATTTATTTATTTATTTTGTCCAATACACAATGAGGGGTTTAGTGGGTATATATATATACACATATAGTAAAATACATGATGAAGGTTATAGAGGAGATACTCATAGTAAAATATATCTAAGAAAGAAGAGAAGAGAAGATATAGGAATAAAACATATCAATGAAAGAATAGAAGAAGAGATATAGGAATAGAAGAAAGGTATAGGAGATATAGGAGAGCAATAGGACAGGGGACAGAAGGCACTCTAGTGCACTTGTACTCGCCCCTTACTGACCACTTAGGAATCTGGAGAGGTCAACCGTGGATAATCTAAGGGTAAAGTGTTGGGGGGTTGGGGATGACACTATGGAGACCAGTAATGAGTTCCACGCTTTGACAACTTGGTTACTGAAGTCATATTTTTTACAGTCGTTTGGAGCGGTTAATATTAAGTTTAAATCTGTTGTGTGCTCTTGTGTTGTTGTGGTTGAAGCTGAAGTAGTCACCGACAGGCAGGACGTTGCAGCCTATGATCGTGTGGGCAATACTTACATCTTGTATTGAGATCCATTAAAAACAAACAAAAAACAGAACGTAACTGAGGAATTCTGGCAATTAAAGTCCATCGGTCTTAAAGTTGCCAACGTAGAGCAAAGTGATGATACATTGCATAATGGTTCTATGACACAACTTCTAGATATTTTGGGAGCACAACTTCCAGAATACCCAATCAGCTAAATTTCAGCTCATTACATTTGGCCATTTGGCATTTGCAAAATGTCGAAAGGTCTAATGCAAACCATTATGTAGAATAGTAGATGAAGGTTTCTATTTAGCTAAGGAGTGCCATCTACAGGGGAAAAACCCGTCCTCATGGTCTTACGTTAGGGAAAAGGATTGCAGATAGAATAATCTGCTTCTAATAATAAAACTATGTAAGAGCATGGCAGTACTAGTGCAATAGTGCAGAATCTTTTAGGGGCATGAACACAGTTGAGGTTTCAATGGCGTGCCAAAGTCACAGTCCCAATGCAACGTAGCACTATTACAAGGTTGACTTCTCCAGATTCCTAAGAGGTCAGTAGGGGCGTGCATAAGTGCACTAGAGTGCCTTCCGACCCCTGTCCTATTGTCTCTCCTATATCCCTCATGACCCATCTAGTCTGCCCTTATACTATTTCCTATATTTTATCTTAGGATGGATATAGGTTTATCCCAGGCATGTTTAAATTCAGTTACTGTGGATTTACCAACCACGTCTGCTGGAAGTTTGTTCCAAGGATCTACTACTCTTTCAGTAAAATAATATTTTCTCATGTTGCTTTTGATCTTTTCCCCAACTAACCTCAGATTGTGTCCCCTTGTTCTTGTGTTCACTTTCCTATTAAAAACACTTCCCTCCTGGACCTTATTTAACCCTTTGACATATTTAAATGTTTCGATCATGTCCCCCCTTTTCCTTCTGTCCTCCAGACTATACAGATTGAGTTCATTAAGTCTTTCCTGATACGTTTTATGCTTAAGACCTTCCACCATTCTTGTAGCCCGTCTTTGGACCCGTTCAATTTTGTCAATATCTTTTTGTAGGTGAGGTCTCCAGAACTGAACACAGTGTTCCAAATGTGGTTTCACCAGCACTATATATAGCGGAGGAGATGATAAAGGACAGAATCATCTTAGGTATGAGGGACCTCAACCTTCAAAAGAAACTGTTGATTCGGAAGGGAGCCACGTTCAAAAGGTGGTCGATGAAGCAAGACCCACTGAATCATCAGACAACTACAGCTGACATCCGGAGAACCAGCAGAACCCATCATACCCATCGGCAGATTGATTGGGTGACCAAGGTTCCAGAGGATGAGCAGGAACCAGAAAATGATGACAATGTGCATTGCATCCACCCAGAAAGGATAGTGAGCTCCAGAGACCAGAGGCAAGGCCTGTGGCTAGCAGGCTCCAGGGAATCCCTTAAAAGCAGCTTCCCTGCAGCCTGCCAGCAATCCGTATTAGTTCCAGCTAATAGACAGTAAAGGTGCTGAACTGTTTCTGTGTCTCGCCCCTTCCTTTACGCATGAATCTAACACAGCCAATTTGGCCACAACTGTTAAGCAAAATCATGGCAAATGTTAAGTGGGTCTGCAGCCATCAAATGTAAGCTTGCAAGTTTTCTGAAAATACCTGAAGTCATTACTTCTTTCTGGATAGAACATATTGGGGTGGCATGCAAAGGAGATGAACTCACATAAGAATATTTTATATCAGTATCTTAGATTTGTTTAATATAATCCTTTGCACGAGTTATGTTCTCATGTTTTACTACTCAATTTTAGCATATTATACTGCATTTTAACTTATTATTTATTTAAATTTCCTCTATTTTAGCCAATTTTATTGCATTTTAACCAGTCACAGTTTTATGACGACCGATGTGGTCCTTTTCCTCGCTTTGATATGGTCGATTGACTAATCAAATAAAGTTGATATTGATACTTCTTTCTGGCTTTTTTCTGCCTGTAAAATGTGTCTAATAATGATTCTAACATTTGCTTGTAGCTGTAAACACATACTGTTTATGGTATTTGTGAAGAATTTGATCCTTAAAAATATAATAATCACAGACACGCACACACACACACAATTTAAATGTTGGGCATACGATATTAATGGATAGTTTAGGTATATATAATTATTATTATATAATTTTTTTTATTATTTTATGTCAGCTTAATGTGCTCTTCTAATTTACTCTACAGAAGAATAAATACGATCTAAAAAATGATACTCATGTATGCTCTGCTTTAAAAAATATATTAAAGTGCCCAAATTGAGTTGCTATACCGAATTAATACATAAATTCAATTTACATGTAAAATGTCTTAATAACTTGAATGTGAATATACTTTACAATACTTTTAATATATCATGCAGTGCTATTTTGTAACTTCAATTTCTTGCTAACAAGGAGTTCCTCTAATGAAAAAAAAATGATTTTTTTTCATGCTCTACCAGATGGTAATTTAAAGCATTTCAATTAAACAAACCATCTCATTAGAGGGCCTTGATAATGCATTGACTTTTCTTTGATATGGTCAGAAATATCTCCCATGCTTTTGGGATGCAATCAAAACTCTCAATAAACTTGTTGCTAAAAGGGTAGCCTTGTACATGTATTTTCATAGCAATCAAATGACCTAGTTTTGAAGTGTTTGAAGCCATTTCAAATAGAGTAGGAACAAATTAACCTTGTTTAATAAGTAGTGTTCAATTTGAGCTCTACTTCTGAGTTCTATGTGGATGCCATTTTATTTCTCTGTTCTCTTACATAATACATACTTCTTGAGCTTATATTACAAAGAGTGCTATTATGTGCTATCACTAAATAGTCGTACCACATCACTGCTCTCACAATGCACACAATTCTCTCTCTTTTTTTCTCCTTGTCTCCGTTATTTTTGCTTGTTTGCTTCCATCACATCTATATAATGATGCACACATTGCTTTCTTTTTTAAAAAAAGTTTTATTTATTGAGTTGTACAGACTAAAAATATATGCATCAGAATATTTTTTTACAGATCTTACACATTTCTTTATATTTCTTATACTTCATTTTTATATACAGTGGGTGTTTTGGTTGGCTCTGGGCCAGCTCCTGCTCCAAGGACTGTGGGGGTTGATGTGGGAGAATCCTCACATTATCAGAGGCCGGTTTTAATGCCAACAGCTTCCGACAGTGAAGTTTCTGTGTCAGGGGAAGATTCTGGAAGTGAAGTAGGACCCACGGAGGAGGTAATTACAGGCAGTCCATTGGCTAATTACCCCATTAGTGGACCATCAAGTATTATAGGAAATAAGGGAGAACTCCTGTGGCTGGGGAAATTAGGCTAATGGGGTTGCTGATAAATTGCCTGCGTTGTTGCCTCTCGGCGTGGGAGTTTATCCATTTGGAGAGAGAGTGAACTGTGTTTTACATCAGGATTTTACCAGGACTCTTGGACTAATTCACAGTTAAGTTTGGCTTGAGGACTCTTGAAGGGTGTGTGTGGGTGTGATGTCTTCACAGCTACCTTTATCTGTTTTGCTTTTGTTTTGGCTTATCAGAGCCTTCAAAGTTTTGGTTTGTGGGAGAGCATTTGGCTGATAACAGTGCATTTGAACAGTAATTTTTTCTTTAAGATAAACTGGCATCGGACCAGAATACCTCCGGAACCGCCTTCTACCACACGAATCCCAGTGGCCGATAAGGTCCCACAGAGTTGGCCTTCTCTGGGTCCCGTCAACTAAACAATGTCATTTGGCGGGCCCCAGGAAAAGAGCCTTCTCTGTGGCGGCCCCAGCCCTCTGGAATCAACTCCCCCCAGAGATTAGAACTTCCCCCACCCTCCTTGTCTTTCATAAATTACTTAAGACCCACCTGTATCGCCAGGCATGGGGGAACTGAGACACCTCCCCCAGGCTTTGATATTTTATGCTTGGCATGCGTGTGCTGCATGGTTTTAAATGATGGGGTTTTACATGTTTTTAATATTACATTTGTTTCATTGTAATATTGTTTTATTATTGTTGTGAGCCACCCCGAATCTTCGGAGAGGGGCGGCATACAAATCTAATAAATTATTATTATTATTATTATTATTATTATTATTATTATTATTATACCGCTGCATGGTGCTTTACAGCCCTCTCTAAGCGGTTTACAAAGTCAGCATATGTTTCCCCCAACAACCTGGGTCCTTATTTTACCCACCTTGGAAGGATGGAAGGCTGAGTCAACCTTGAGTCTGGTGAGATTCAAACTCCCAAACTGCTGGCAGCTGCTGATCAGCAAAAGTAGCCTGCAATACTACACTCTAACCACTGCACCACCGTAGCTCTTAGTTCCCGCTGCCCAAGCCGTGAACTGCCTCTCTGTGCTTTCCCTGCAGATTCCTATACTCCTGCTTTCCCCACCCAGCTTAACTTTCAGCCTTTCCTTCCCTCCTTCCGCTCTGTGTGCAAGTTCCCCCCGTCTCTCTTTCTCTCTCTCCTTTCTGTCACCTGTGCGAGCCTTGCCTAAACCACCACCCCCCATTCGTGTGGCTCCAAGTTTCTGCTGCCTGAGCCCTAAGGCAGTGTTTTTCAACCAGTGTGCCGTGGCACACTAGTGTGCCGCGAGACATGGTCAGGTGTGCCACGAAGCTCAGCAAGATAGAGAGAGAAAGAAAGCAAGAGAGAGAGAGAAAGAGAGAGAGAAAGCAAGCAAGAGAGAAAGAGAAAGAGAGAGAAAGAAAGAGAGAGAGAGAGAGAGGCAGGGAAGGAGGGAGAGATAGAAAGAGCAAAAAAGAGAGGAAGGGAGGAAGAGAAAGGAAGAGGGATGGAGAGAGAGAGGAAGGAAGGAAGAGAGAGAAAGAGGGAGAGAAATAGAGCAAAAGGGAGGAAGAGAGAGAGAGAATTTTTTGTCCAAACTTTTTTTAGCCCCCACCCACTCCCCCCCGCTCAATGTGCCCCATGATTTTGTATATGTAAAAAATGTGCCGCAGCTCAAAAAAGGTTGAAAATCACTGCCCTAAGGGGAGAAGAGAGGGGGGAGGAGAGGGGAGGAAAGAAGGAAAGGAACAAAAAGGAGACGGAAAGGAAGAGGAAAGGAAAGAAGAGGAAAGCAAAGGAAAGAGAAGGAAATCGAAGGGAAGAAGAAGGGAAGGGAGGGGAAGTAGAGGGGAGAGGAGGGGAGGAGAGGAAAGGAAAGGAAGAGGAAAGAAGAGGAGAGGAAAGAAGGAAAGAAGAGGAAAGGGAAGGGAAGAAGAGGAAAAGAGAGGAGAGGAGAGGAAAGAAGGAAAGAAGAGGAATGGAAAGAGAAGGGAATGGAAGGGAAGAAGGAAAGGGATGGGGTGGAGTGGGATGGGATGGGAAAGGAAGGAAGAGGAAAGGAGAGGAAAAGAAAGAGAAGGAAATGGAAGGGAAGGGAGGGGAGGGGAAGTGGAGGGGAGGAGAGGAAAGAAGGAAAGGAGAGGAAAAGAAAGAGAAGGAAATGGAAGGGAAGAAGAAGGGAAGGGATGGGAAGGGAAGGGAAGAGGAGGAAGAGGAAAGGAGAGGAAAAGAAAGAGAAGGAAATGGAAGGGAATGAAAGGAAAGGAAAGGAAAAGGGGGAAGGGAGGGGAGGAGAGGGGAGGAAAGGGATTACAGCTACAGCTCTGGAATATGAAACTCACTTTCCCAACAATATCAGCACGCCATTGTCAAATAATCTTCAATTATTTTGTAATAATTACACTAACTTTAATAATTTGGTTGCAATTAAAACAACTTTTAAAGATTTTGTTGTGGTTAAATAAGCCTTTACGATTTTGTTATAACTAAATAAGCATTTATAATTTTGTTATATTAAATAGGTGCATTTCATATTAATAAAATGGAAGTTCTCTGATCGTTCTTTTACAAGTTTTTACCCTTATTTATAGGTCAAATTCAATATACAATTAACCATCAAGGAGAAGACTATGTTAATCCTGGCAGTCTGGCAGCTGTTCAGTATAAATAGTGTAAAAAAAAAAACCACCCCAAACTAATGTGTACTAGAACAACAGCTGGCTCTCAGATTCAGTTCCACTCCTTGGTAAATAAATGTCATGATTGAAATCTACGTTTCTTCTATCTCAGCAAAGGTGTACAATTGAGTTTGGCTTCTACTTTCTTGAAACATCCTTAAATAAATAAAGTGCAGATTATTAGACATTATTCTATCATAACCAGCATCAATAAATAAATTTAAATAGTGAGGATTACTTGGGGGAAATGTTTTTTGCAGTTTTATTTGGAAAATTTTATATTAGCTATGACTACTATTGATTTTTCACTTGATGCAGCGTGATTTATTATAGAATAGAATAGAATAGAATAGAATAGAATAGAATTTTATTGGCCAAGTGTGATTGGACACACAAGGAATTTGTTTTGGTGCATATGCTCTCAGCGTACATAAAATAAAATATACATTTGTCAAGAATCATGTGGTACGACACTTAATGATTGTCATAGGGGTCAAATAAGCAATGAAGAAGCAATATTAATAAAAATCTTAGGATATAAGCAACAAGTTACAGTCATACAGTCAACATGGGAGGAAATGGGTGATAGGAATGATGAGAAAAACTAGTAGAATAGAAGTGCAGATTTAGTAGAAAGTCTGACAGTGTTGAGGGAATTATTTGTTTAGTAGAGTGATGGCATTCGGGAAAAAACTGTTCTTGTGTCTAGTTGTCTTGGTGTGCAGTGCTCTGTAGCGACGTTCTGAGGGTAGGAGTTGAAACAATTTGTGTCCAGGATGTGAGGGGTCAGTAAATATTTTCCCCGCCCTCTTTTTGACTCGTGCAGTATACAGGTCCTCAATGGAAGGCAGGTTGGCAGCAATTGTTTTTTCTGCAGTTCTGATTCTCCTCTGAAGTCTGTGTCGATCCTGTTGGGTTGCAGCACCAAACCAGACAGTTATAGAGGTGCAGATGACAGACTCAATGATTCCTCTGTAGAACTGTATCAGCAGCTCCTTGGGCAGTTTGTGCTTCCTGAGCTGGCGCAGAAAGAACATTCTTTGTTGTGCTTTTTTAGGTATTGAGATATTATCCATCCATCCATCCAACAGTTAAACACTTATTTATATTACAATGCCTTTATTTATTGAAGAACTCAGCAAAAGTTTTACTGAAGTACAACAAAGCTTGACTTTTCATGGACTTTAGTCCAAAAGTTTAAAGAAACCAATTTCTGCCTTTCAAATCTAGCATAGTGGGAAAAAGGGAAAGACAGAACATAAATAGTTAGCCCGCAACTCATTTACACTTCAAATATTCTTCTGAGTTGGTTATTCCTCAATTAATAAAATAGCTAGTGTATCCCTAAAGTAGTATAAAGTGACACACTGTGTGAAATCAATTATCCTTTCCAAAATCATTAAATCCAGTAGCCTGTGACTCCATCTCTGCAAATTCTGGTTGCAGCCTCTTTCGTCCTCCATTAACTCTGGCGCTTTTAACAGGCTGCCAAAAATAATTTCCCCAGAATGTAAATAATTCAGAAATTAAAAATTAATAAATAATAACAGGCAGCTCCTGGGAGATAGACTGGGTCAATTAGTCAGTTCAGCATTCTGTTTCTTCACAGCGGGGGGATACCCGTATTCGCTTCTTGGCTCTGGCCTGCAATTCTGGGGCCTGACTTTACGTCTCTTCATTACTGGATTCAGTCAGACACAATTACCTCCATCACTATCTCCATTCCTAACTTCAAAGAAACACACGTTTCCTTGTCTGCCATTTTTCCTCCTTGCAGCAGCCCCAGCTTGACGTCTGTGGTGTGTCTTCCATGTGGACTAATTAATAAGACTTCAACTTACCATATTCGGTACTTTTCTTTGATGTCCTACCTTAGTCAATCATCCTATTTAATTAGAATTTCAGTGATAACTTTACTTATCATGTGGGTAGATTAACAGCATTTTAATTCTCTTTTTTTTACAGGGTAATTACATCTGCTCCTCTTTTTTTTTTTGGATAAGAAAATATTTCAGCCCAAATGCATGATAGAGTATATGCATTTGTATGTGACGGATTGCATTCTATGGAATTATCTTTCTAAGTAAAGAATACACTGTGAATTTGATTGCTAAGTAAATACAGTTGATGTGGAAATGAACACTGGATCCTTTAAATTAATTAATTAATTTATTTGTTTGTTTTGTCCAATACATAATACACATTGAAGAGAAAGATATGAAATAATATAAGTAAAGAAAAGAATAGAAGAAAAGATATAAAAGTATAGGTGAATGTATTTGAAAGGAAGAAAAGATAAATGAGATAAGGAGAGACAATTGGACAGGGGACGGAAGGCACACTGGTGCACTTATGCACGCCCCTTACTGACCTCTAAGGAACCTGGAGAGGTCAATCGTGGAGAGTCTAAGGGAAAAATGGTGGGGGTTAGGGGTTGACACTACTGAGTCAGGTAATGAGTTCCACGGTTTGACAACTCAGTTGCTAAAGTCATATTTTTTTTAGTCAAGTTTGGAGCGGTTAATATTAAGTTTGAATCTGTTGCGTGCTCTTGTGTTGCGGTTGAAGCTGAAGTAGTCATTGACAGGTAGAACGTTGCAGCATATGATCTTGTGGGCCATACTTAGTTCGTGTTTTAGGCGACGTAGTTCTAAGCTTTCTAGACCTAGGATTGAGAGTCTGCTTTCGTAGGGTATTCTGTTTTGAGTGGAGGAATGAAGGGATATACGTATACTAGTAAATATTATGTCACATAATATTTACTGGTGCATATTGTAGGCAATTCAGTTAAATCACACCAACAAAAGTTGTTGCATGCTTTAAATTCCTAAGAAGTAAATAATAGTGTACACTTTTAAATATATTCTGAGCAATATTGTTAACAAAAACAATATTTCTATACGTTCAATTATTCAAGTGCTTCCTTACATTACTTTAGTTATTTTTAAGGACCTATAAAAATGGTCTCCAAGTTGACATTCTATATCATATTGGAAAGAAAAGTCTGTTGAAAAATGTGGTTTATCTAATATTACATTAATGCTACATTTCTGAAATACACTTGTTGGAATATGACCCTTCGCTATTTTAAATTACATTTAAACAATATTTATTTATGTTTATTAGTATCCTAACTGAATTTTATGTATTTGTTATGATCCAAAAGCCTCTAAACAGACTTGAGACTGTTGTTGTGAACTTACCTACTTTCAAAGATGATTGACATCTGAGAATTTATTGTTTTGGACAGAAGATTCAGGATAGGATTGTTTGGTTATCATTTTGAAATTGTGGAATTATCTGGCTGAATTTTACTAGTTTAATGGATATATTAGATGATTATGATGACTAATTCATCTTGTATTTAATATAGTCTGAATCTCTCTACTGCTTTGGTGCTTAACTTTTTATATTTAGTCTTAAAATGTTATTTTTGTATGCATACAAGCTGCCTTAGATGCCCTTTAAAAGTCATATGATGGGATATGGCTGATTCCATAAACAAAAGATGAAACTCAAAAGCCTGTCTTTAAAACATTTTTGACAGAAGATCTTAGAAAGCTGTTCTTTAATTCATAATCTTGCAGGAGAAAATATGTTTTCAAATTCCAGCTAAAATAATCCTAACCTCAAAATACTTCGCTGCTTCTGATATCAAACTCAATAATAAACTGATGTAAACATGCTCAAAATTAGTCATACTAAAAGATCAAAAATGAAAGCAAAGTTAGAAGATAAAATTTAAGAGAGCAAAGCCAATATGGAAAACTACTTGATGAATATTAGAATATTTCTAATAGCTAGAGAATGGTAGTTATGTTAGGGAAGGGTAATTGTTCTGTCGGGCTCTCTGGTAGACTCCTCCCAAAAATTCACAGGTACAAATTTCAGACACACACACGTTTGAAAATTCAAAACAATGTTCTTTATAATGAAAATTCACTTAAACCAAGCCCTCTTTTGGTATAGCAAAGAGCACTGGTCTCCAAACAATTTGTACAAGTCCCTTATCAGTTCTGTGATACTTAGCTTGCAGCTGTGAGGCAATTCACAGTCCTTCTTTTTTCACAAAGTGAAACACACTTTGCTCTGGTTTAGTTTCAAAGCAGGGAAAAATCAGCACACAAAAGGTCAAACGCCGCAAAGCAGGCACGAAACACAATGATCAGATAATCCTTCACAATGGCCAAACCCATAGGCTGTTATTTATAGCAGCCTCACTAATTACCACAGCCCCACCCAACCATAGGTGGCCTCATTTTCTTTGATAATAATCTCTCAGTTGTTGCTGCCAATGCATCGCTCTCCGCATGCGTGGCTGTATCATTAACTCTTGTTCCGAATCCAAGGAGGAGCTAGATAATTGATCTCCTTCTGAGCTGTCTGCCCCACTCTCCTCCTCCCTGTCACTCATGTCTTCTTGGTCAGAGGAGCTTCCATCAGCAGATTCCACCGGGAGCAAAACAGGCCTGCGGCATGTGGATGTCTCCCCCACATCCACAGTCCTTGAGGCAGGAGCTGGGCCAGAGCTAAACACAACAGGTAATGATGGGGCAAGGAAATCAGATCATGCAAATTGGGGCAAAAGTTCCCAAAGAACAAGTATCTCCACACAAATGATTTTCATATCAAGTTCAATATCGACCCCACATCTGCCCAACAGGTGACATTGGCTTGTATTGAAAAAAGAGTCAACTTTTCATGGCTTTGTGCTGCTTATTTCAAACTGGAGCAAATTTAAGCCTTTCCTTTCGTGATCCTGATGCTTGTGTAAAATCCGTCTTCCAAAAGGTGAAAACATTTGTCTTTTTCCACTCCTGAATTTAAAAAAACACAATCTTTTTGTTTAAAACCAAACCAAAACAAATTAGCAATCTAGTATATTGCACACCAGTAGTGATGGGTGAACCAAACTCGCACAATTCGGGTCCATACCGAATTTTGCGGTGTTCAGTATGCCGAACACGAAATTTTTTGAAACTTCGGGCAAAGTTCGGGGTCGTGTTCAGTGTTCAGAGATTTGACATCACCGGCAGGTTGCTAAGGACGCCATGGTGATCACTTCCTGGATTCCATGGATTAGGAAATCCCAAAGGAGATGAAGTTTTTCACAAAATTTAGTTGGTATATTTCACAAAATATATTTGATATATTTTAAGTTAATCTACCCCTTTTTAATTTAAGATATCTGTCACTTAAACATGGGAGGTAAATCTATTTAACTAGTAGTGGTATCAACACTATTGTTTAAAATATTAATATTCTAGAAAAAGAAAAATATTTCTTTTAGAAATCATTTCCAAATTCCTTCATCAGCAATTTAAGTTTTGTTCTTTAACAACTGAATTACGTTACCCTTTTCTATTTAGGTCATTGTTATTTAATGTCATTTAATTGGGTCTCTTCCCTCTAGTGTTCAGGACCCAGAAAGGTCAAATTTAATACTCTAATTGCTCTGAAACTCATTTGTGGTTGAAAATGTGTTTCTTTTATAATGAGCTTGCATAATTTGTTTATACATATTTTTTTCTCATTACTTCAGGAGATAGAGATATGCTGGTGTCTTAAATTTGCATTTGAGAACATCCAGTAATTAACCAAAATAATAATTATATTGGTATCAGGCTGTGAGGATACTTCTCAGCAACATGCAAGTTACAAATTTATAAATAAGGCCATGAATACACATCAAAGCTTTTGGAAGGATACTATTTAAAAGATGAAAGCAGAAGCAGCTAATGATGGTGTCAAACCTTCATAAAGTCTGGAAAGTCAGCTTACTTTTTGAACAACTGAAGCTCTGCAAATTTAAGGCTGCCCTTATTTAGGATTCTCTGGACCAAAAATATCCAGATTTCCAGCAGATGACATAAAAGTGCTAGAAATCTTCCTCCTGACATCTAATCATTTAAATTATAGCCAAGATATAATAGTTATACATATGTTGAATTGAAAGAGAAGTGTATGTAAACATTATTTGTGTTGGTTATGACCTATAAAACCCTTTGTGGCATCGGACCAGAATATCTCCGGGACCGCCTTCTGCCGCACGAATCCCAGCGGTCAGTTAGGTCCCACAGAGTTAGCCTTCTCTGGGTCCCATCGACTAAACAATGTCGTTTGGCAGGACCCAGGGGAAGAGCCTTCTCTGTGGTGGCCCCAACCCTCTGGAACCAACTCCCCCCCAGATATCAGAGTTGCCCCCACCCTCCTTGCAAGCTCCTTAAAACCCACCTCTGTTGTCAGGCATGGGGAATTGAGATATTCCCTTCCCCCTAGGCTTATAAAATTTATGCATGGTATGTCTGTATATATGATTGGTTTCTTAAATTGGGGTTTTTTACATTACTTTTAATATTAGATTTACTGTTGTTAGCCGCCCCGAGTCTACGGAGAGGGGCGGCATACAAATCTAATAAATAAAATAAATAAATAAATATTTAAATGATATTTCATGGAACTATGCAAATTAACATTCCATAAAAATGTTATCATGTAAATAAGCATATGCAACCATTTATGATTGTATTTTTACAGCTATTGCTCTCTACTCTTTTAAATCATAACTACATTATTTGGAATTGTACCCACACTTTGTTGTGTGAATGAAACCTTGGACACTGTGTGTAATTGAGGTTGGTGGTGTAATTAACCGCCTGGGTCACTCAGCATGCTAAGCTTTAATATGGTTTGTTTGGCTTTGGTCTCATCTTGTTTCATCTCATTTTGTAGCAGAAATGTAAGAACTAGAAAAGGGATGTTATTAATTTATATTTTAAAATATTAAGGACTTTAATTAAAACATAAATTTTAGTAGTACTAGCTCAGGAGTGTCAAACTTGTTAGATGATGTATCACTTCTCCCCCTTTGCTAAATTGGGGTATGTGTGTGGTCAGCGCATAACTGTCTGGCCTGTAGACCATATGTTTGACGCTCCTCTACTAGCCCAATGCCGGCCACATTGATGGCAGAGATATTTCAGAGATATTTCAGTGTGCATGTCGATCCCTGAATTGTAAAAGATGGATAGTGTTCAAATAGTGCCCATTCCCAATAAATATCCTTGTCCTCTGGGAGAAACCTCTATTTTTCCACGGTGTTAGTTTAAGCACATTCTGTGAGGCTATGGCTAAGGAGCTAGCATGGTACACATATACAATCAATCATGGTTACATAATAATATATATTTAAGCATGGTCAATTATATGAACAGCCAATGCAAAAAAAAAATCACTCTAAGGATTTTATTCCATAACTATTATCAATTACTATTAGTTCTTTGGTCTTTACATATGGAGGGGAGGGGGATCGTAGTTTTTACACAACTTGTCTTTTTTATGGAAGGTGGGAATTCCGATATAATCCTGCAAGCAAACACATGATTGTTGTGGTTGTGGTTGGTTGCACAGTCAGCCAGATGTTTAGACTGGGTTTTGCATTTTTTCCACCAATAGAATCCTTCCCAGGGTTGTAGGATAGGCAAACGTTGTTTTAATTATAGTTGATTGTGCAGTTAGCCAGCTGTTTAGACTAGATCTGGCATTTTTACCTACCTATTAAGTCCTTCCCAAGGACCTGGAATATGCAAATGCTTTTGTTTAATAGTAAAGATATCAATGCAGAATATATGCTGTTCAAAATAAACCCGCCTTTTACAATTAACTGATGGGGATGTTGTCCATACGGATTGTGTTTAAGTAGTGCTCCAAGATGTTCTGGGATCACGTTCAAGGCACCTATTACTATTGGTAATATCCTTGCTTTCTTTTGCTAAATGGTTCTATTACTATTTGCAAGTCTATTTGCTTCTTCATTGCTTATTTGACCCCTATGACAATCATTAAGTGTTGTACCACATGATTCTTGACAAATGTATATTTTATTTTATGTACGCTGAGAGCATCTGCACCAAGACAAATTCCTTGTGTGTCCAATCACACTTGGCCAATAAAAATTCTATTCTATTCTATTCTATTTATATTTTGTGACTTTCTCCACTTCTCTTTTGCTGGCTCTAATATTGCAATCTCCTCTATCCAGAGGTGGTTTTTTTGTCTTTCTTATCAACAGGTATTAAATTTGGGGTGTTGCATGGCAGTACTTGGCTGTTTGAATTTTAAACTCCAAACATGCTTTAGTGGCTTTGTTTTCTGTTATTTTGTCTATTTTGTGGTCCACCAGTTGTTGCTTGGAGGCAAATGGTATTTCTTGCAGATACACCCAATGCAACATTATTACTTCTTGTCATGCTGTTATTTATAGTCAGTCTGTGTTATTTTTCTTTGTAGGGAATTAGATACTGTAGCTTTCAATTTATAACTACAATTGAGCCCCACATTTGTTGCTAAGTGAGTTTTGCCCCATTTTATTCAATTCAATTCAATTTATTAGATTTGTATGCCGCCCCTCTCCGAAGACGCGGGGCGGCTCACAACAATAATAAAAACAATATTCCAGCGAAAACAAATCTAATATTAAAAAGCACATAAAACCCTATCATATTTTAAAAAGCAAACAACATATACATACCCAAACATAAATATTAAAAAAAGCCTGGGGGAAAGGTGTCTCAACTCCCCCATGCCTGGCGGTATAGATGGGTCTTGAGTAATTTACGAAAGACAAGGAGTGTGGGGGCAGTTCTAACATCTGCCACAGATGTTAATTGAATCACTGCAGTTGTTAAGTTAGTAACAGGGTTAAGTCAATCTGGCTTCTCCTTTGACTTTGTCAAGGTTGCAAAAGATGATCACATGACCCCAAGACACTGCAACTGTCATACATATGAACCAATTGCCAAGCATCTGAATTTTGACCTTGTAACCCTGTGGATGCTACAATGGTTAATATGAAAAAGTTGCATTTCACTTTTCTCAGTGCCGTTCTAACTTTGAGCACTACAGTACTACCTGTAATTCCATTTGTTCAGCTTTTTTCCAGAGATATCTGGTGTCTTTTCAGTTCTGGTTTTGTATGCATTTTTCTTAAGGCTTTGTTCTGTGTAGCAAGAATTAGCCTACATCTTTTTAATTTTCCTTCTCTCAGCCAGCCAGGACTTGTTGTTACCTGATTATTTTTTTAACGTACTGGCCATGTACCATGTTTTCCCCAAAATAAGACCCTATCATTTTTTTCTAACCCCAAAATAAGTGCTTAGTCTTATTTTGGGGGAGATCTTATTATTTTGGGGCGGGTGGAACAAGCTGGGTCTTCTCTTGCCATTTTACCTGATTTCCAGCTCTGTCTCCCTAACCCTAACCAGAGGAATGCGGGGCCGGTGACTCACCTCCCCAGCCCGGATTTGCGGCAGGGCCAGGGAGACGCGGCTCTCGGCGCAGCCGCCATCTTGGAAGGCCGGGATCTCGCGAGATTTCACGAGATCCCGGCCCTGCTGGTCATCGGCCTGGTCCGATGATGTTGTCAGGGGGGTGGAGCCTGCCAGCCCTATAAAAGGGGCTGTGCAGGCTCAGAGCCGCCCATGGTGCCTTTAAATCGATCTGAGCAATTGGGGAGAACCTGCCTTTGGGTCTTGCCCATTTCTATCTCCTTTCAAGGGTTGGACGGCGAGACCTCCCACATGCATTGCATGGCTGGGATCCAGGTGAGGTCGTGGCCCCTTCACCTAGATCAGCATGGAGCTACACCCATATGTTGCCCCGGAGGTTTTTCTGACGTCATTTCCGCCCCGGAAGTAATTGGTTGACCTCTGCGGGTCCATGTTAGGTTGAATTAAATTTATGATAATTTAATTAATAAAAATGACCCAGTTTTAAATCCAGCTCTGTGTCCGAGTCATTACTCTGCCTCTGCTGAAAATGGTAGGGACTAGCTGTACATGTCTATAAATATTTTCAGGGAGGGTTTATTTGGGGGTGGGGTTATTTTCAGGGGAGAGCTTATTTTGGGAAGGATTTATTTTTGGAGGAGGTCTTATTTTGGAGGGTTGTATTTATTTTCGTGGAAACATGGTAATACTTTGCCTTGCCATGTCTCTTTATTTTGGCCTTTTATTCAGGTCCGCCTGGTCTCTTTGGTATTCAGTAACCTTCGTTGTGTGCTGTACTACAGTACACCACAAAGCTATACCTCCTTCACTTCCTTCTAATGCCCTTTCTTATTCTTTAGCTATCTAGTGTATTTTCTTTAGCTATCTGGTAAATTTGCAATATTCCAGGTCCATCTATTTTCCTTGATAAATAGTCTGTGAACATCAATGCATCAAAGAAGATATGATTCATTGTCATTATTTTCCTGGTTTTCTTGTTCAGGCCTTTTATTTCATCTTGAGTCCAGTCCACTATTTCAGCTTTTCATCTAGTGCAACCTTATTCTGTTGTTTCTGTGCTGGTGCTTGATTTGGGAATAAAAATAATTAAATAGCAAGGCTGGCTTCTCCTACAACCAATTCCTCCTGATTTGTCTCCCGAGGTACTTCTGGCAAGGCTTCAATTACTTTGTCCTGGATATTTATAGAAGCCAACAGAAATTTATTAAGAAATAATCACACAAAATTAGATAAAAGAAACTATCACTTTTTAGAGCATAATAGTTTAGTTAATCAGTGTAATGCATTAAGCATAAGGTGACCAGATTGTGTTGTGGTTGGCTCTGGCCCAGCTCCTGCCCCAGGGAATGGGGAGGTGGATGCAGGGGAAAATTCAACATGTCACAGGCCTGATGGATGGATGGATAGAGATGGATAGATAGATAGATAGATAGATAGATAGATAGATAGATAGATATAGCTATGGTTTTAAAAGTCTTCATTTGCAAATTATTTTCAGTGCAGTTTGTGTTTCCTAAAACCTAAGCAAGGTTACACCTATTAGTACTTGGAAAGGGGTTGCCAGAGAAATTACTCCGGCTGTAGTTTACCTTGGTAAATTGGAAGACAAGATATTCATTCACCTTGCCAATTGCAGACGTTTTGTAAAGAAAAGCAGAAATTACGTGTAAGTGTGGAGGCTTAGGTAATGCAGAGGTTATTACTTTAATAGGATTCTAAAATGTAACACTGCATTTTAATAGAAATCCCGCCTATTCCGATGAACTGAGCAATTCAATAACCTAAAAATCTTGTAGGTTGCTTTGGCCAAAGAGGTGATTTTTGGAAGTAATTTACAGCAATAGAATAGAATAGAATAGAATAGAATAGAATAGGAACAGGAATAGAATTCTTTACTGGCCAAGTGTGATTGGACATGCAAGGAATTTGCCTTTGGTGCATATGCTCCCAGTGTACATAAAATAAATGATACCTGCATTGTTTAATGTTTTTCCGTTTGTTTTTTTCCTGTTTTATTTATTTATTTATTCATTCATTCATTCATTCATTTGTTTATTTATTTAATAATTAGATTTATATGCCACCCCTCTCCGTTTTTTCTGTTTTTTCCTTTGTATTGTATTTTCTTGTTCCTTTTTAATGTAAATAATAATAATAATAATAATAATAATAATAATAATAATAATTATTATTATTATTATTATTATTATTATTATTATTAGATTTGTATGCCGCCCCTCTCCGTAGACTCTAATATAAAACATTAATAGTCTAATATAAAACATAATCTAATATAAAACCTTTTTTTAAAAAAGAAACGATACATTTGTCAAGAATCATGACACTATTTTATATTTATGGTGTAAATCCCTGGCGCAGTAAGAAAGCTACTTTTAACTCTTTGTCATCCGCCTTTACATTTAAAACGGCAAAGCCTTTTCCCTCCCTCCGGAGGAAAAATGGCAGCGCCCGCCTCCCTTTTCCCCCCCTGAAACGAAGTGACGTCATTCCACTTCCGGTTTTCTTCGGTTCCACGTTTCAACTTTAACCTTTCCCCGCTGCCGCCTTCTTTCTCTTCCGGCGCGAGCTTCCGCTTAAGGTTGGTTCTTCTGTTTCTGGGAATGGGGATGGGGGGGCGATCCTAATCGGTGTCCATCCGTTGTGTAGGGAAAAATTGGGTGAGCTCAAAGGTTTGCTGTGACGCGGTTGGGAGCCTGGTGTGAAGGATGGAGGTTGTGTGGTTGCGGTAAAATAGGAGAAAAATAGGAGAAAAGGAGGCCGTGATGGCGACGGCAGGAAAGAAGAGAGAGGCCTCGGACGAATAAGGCCTTCGCGAAACCTGCCCGTAGTTATATACTGCTCAAAAGAATGAAGGGAACCCTCAAATAACACATCCTAGATATGAATGGATGAAATGTTCTCATTGATGTTATGTACAAAGTTGAAGGTGCACAACAGCATGTGAAATGAATTGTCAGTGTTGCTTCCTAAGTGGACAGTTTGATTTCACAGAAGTTTGATTTACTCGGAGTTATATTGTGTTGCTTATTTTTTTTTTTTGAGCAATGCAAGTGATGTCGAGTCTCCAGCGACTCAGCTACGCGGCTTGTTATAGCGGGCACAGGAGCATGGAGCAGTTTGTTTCCAAGTTCCCGTCTTGTTCGCCCGCTCATCTGTCGTTTTCATGACTGCGGTGGATTTAAACGTTTTTAGGATTGTGGCATCATGCAAAAACACAGTTGCCACTTGCCCAGAAATGCCTGATGGATGAATGAATGGAGTGAAACGTCTGCAAGAAAACAAGCTCAGAGATCACCAAGATCTTTCAGAAATCTTTTTCCCAAGATCAGCTTTTCTTAGAGACTTTTCTTGAAAGAGATTGTATGTCAAACCCCCATACCTGTCATTTGGCTAGCTAGAGAATAGAAGACAAGGGATTTAAATTAAAGCAGCTTACATGAGAAGTAGTGATTTCTGACACTCTCAAAATGGGTGAACAGTGCAGTCAGGCGGTAGGGAAAGCAAGTAGGATGCTTGGCTGCATAGCTAGAGGTATAACAAGTAGGAAGAGGGAGATTATGATCCCGCTGTATAGAGTGCTGGTGAGACCACATTTGGAATACTGTGTTCAGTTCTGGAGACCTCACCTACAAAAAGATATTGACAAAATTGAACGGATCAAAAGATGGGCTACAAGAATGGAGGAAGGTCTTAAGCATAAAACGTATCAGGAAAGACTTCATGAACTCAATCTGTATAGTCTGGAGGACAGAAGGAAAAGGGGGGACATGATCGAAACATTTAAATATGTTAAAGGGTTAAATAAGGTCCGGGGGGGGCACATACCATACATGAATTGTATAGGCCCGGGGGAGATGTCTCAATTCCCCCATGCCTGACAGCAGAGGTGGGTTTTAAGGAGTTTATAAAGGCAAGGAGGGTGGGGGCAGTTCTAATCTCAGGGGAGAGCTGGTTCCAGAGGGTCAGGGCTGCCACAGAGAAGGCTCTTCCCCTGGGACCCGCCAAACGACATTGTTTAGTCGACGGGACCTGGAGAAGGCCAACTCTGTGGGACCTAATCAGTCGCTGGGATTCGTGCGGCAGAAGGTGGTCCCGGAAATATTCTGGTCCGATGCCATGAAGGGCTTTATAGGTCATAATCAACACTTTGAATTGTGACCAGAAATTGATCGGCAACCAATGCAGACTGCGGAGTATTGGTGTAACATGGGCATACCTTGGGAAGCCCATGATTTATTTGTTCATTAATTTATTCATTTGTTCAAATTTGTATGCCACCCAACTCCAAAGCTGCCTTATGGCGCGAACTCCCAAGGGAGGATCACAACCAAAAAAAGTAAAATATACAATGTAATATTAAAATGCTTATCTCCCTACGAAATATCTGGGGAGGATTGTTTGGGGGGATAAGAAATATAAACTGTTGGTTTGGATGAGCAGAATATGGGTGTAAATTTTTTGCTTTTCGTGTAATGCAAAGGTTTTGAGAGTAGTAGAGAGCATCTGCATTTTTAGTAGCATAGCAAAATGTGACAGGTGTTCTTAATAGTAGCGTTATAAAAACATTTTGACCCTATGACATGTTTTCTGTCCATAAGAATTTTTTTAAAAGTTGTTTGTGCTTAATGTCAGTAGCATGACTTTTATAATCAGGAGTGTAAAGTAGCATGAGATTAGCCACCCAGAGTCCTTCGGGAGTTAGGCGGCATACAAGTAAAACAAATAAATAAATAAAACAAATTCTAACTCTTAGAATTCCCACACTGTAATATCCAGAAATTATGGGTACTTATGGCTCTCTACATCAGGCTCATTTTGAAGAGTGCTCGTAAACTACAAATTGTGCAAAATGTAGCCGCGTGTGCAATCATGGGCCTTCCCAGGTATTCCCATCTTTCTCCAACACCGCGGACTGCAATGGCTGTTGATTGGTTTCTGGACACAATTCAAAGTGTTGGTAATGACCTATAAAACCCTACATGGCATTGCAGGACCGCCTTCTGCCATATGAGTCCCAGTGACCGATTAGGTCCCACACAATTGGCCTTCTCCAGGTCCCGTTAACTAGACAATGTCACTTGGCGGGGCCTAGGGGAAGAGCCTTCTCTGGGGGCCCAGGCCCCTGGAATCAACTCCCCCCAGAGATTCATATTGCCCCCACCCTCCTCGCCTTCTGCAAGAGTCTTAAGATTCATTTATATCACCAGGTTTGGGGCAATTAGATCTTAGCCCCGGCCGATAAATATTTGTATGATTGTTTGAATGGGTATGATTGATTTTTAACATAATAGGGGATTTTAGGCCAGTTTACTCAGTTTTAATCAGTTGGACTTAGCTATTTATTCTATTGTATGTTTAGATGTTGTAAGCCGCCCTTGGAGAGGGGCAACATATAAATCCAATAAATAAATAAATACTGTAATCCAAGCCAAGGGGAGACTGGAGATGGCTGGTATATGGGCAAATCTAAACAGTTCTAGTCCAACAACAACCTCTTCTTCCATTCCATTCATTTTCTCTTGTTTTAGGCACTGAAAATGGTCCAGCGTCTGACATATCGGCGTAGGCTGTCCTACAACACAGCCTCTAACAAAACCAGGCTGTAAGTCCAATCTAGAATTCTTGGCTACTTTTTAATTGAACGTATTTTGTGTGAGTTTGTGACCATACTGAGTATTTGTTATCTGGTTCATACAGGTCCAGGACACCTGGTAACAGGATTGTTTACCTTTATACTAAGAAAGTTGGCAAGGCACCAAAGTCTGCATGCGGTATATGCCCAGGAAGACTTCGTGGTGTAAGTCCTTTTTTTGTTTGTTTTATGAAGTAACTTTGTAGAAAGACCAAGTTGCAAGACATAAGAGAAAACCAAGTTTGTATGACTGGAGAAATAACTTAGGGTTGTTTTTTTCATGTCAAAATCCATATTTCATATCAGTAATGGGTTTTCTTTGCCTTATACTGTCCCAAAGGTTCTTTTTCAGAAAGTCCAGTTGCCTCTTCAGAAAGCACCTTTGGGACAGCCATGATCCGGATAACTGAGAATCTCCATAGATATTTGTCTTACACTGCTGTGTGTGTACTATAAACGTATAGTAATTTATATTACTAATGGTGTTAGTAATCCACTTATTATTCACATTACTACTTTTGTGTCCCTTTCTATTTGAATTTAAATACCTATAATATAACTTCAAATTTAGTAGCAACATTAACTTTCAGAAAACAATGCTAGAGAATAGCATTATAGTTGAGGAGCTAAAAATATTTTGCTTGCTAGAATTTCCTCTTTTAAGGCATCATTTTTCATCCCCCCCCCCCAAGTTCTTTAAAAGTTCTTTAGAACATTAACTTACATGTATTCCAGCTGCACAGATAACTTTTTGTTATGTCACATTTATTTTCTTATTCTTAATATGTTATATGGTCAGCTATCTCACTAAAGGTGAATGTAGGTGGCATAAAATAATCCAATAAAGCAACACCTAATATTAAAATATTAGAAAGCATAAAAAATTAAATACAGTGATAACCTCGTCTTACAAACGCCTCGTCATACAAACTTCGAGATACAAACCTGGGGTTTAAGATTTTTTTTTGCCTCTTCTTACGAACTATTTTCACCTTACAAACCCACCGCCACCACTGTGATGCCCCACCGCCAGCGAAGCATCCGTTTTTGCACTGCTGGGAATCCCCTGAGGCTCCCCTCCATGGGAAACCCCACCTCCGGACGTCTGTGTTTTTGTGATGCTGCAGGGGAATCCCAGCATCGCAAAAACAAGCGCTTTGCTGGCAACAGAAGTCCGGAGGTGGGGTTTCCCAGCGTGGGGAGCCTCAGTGAAATCGCAGCATCGCAAAAACAAAGAGGTCCGGAGGTTTAAAGGACTTTGGTGTTTTTGCGATACTGCGATTTCACTGATGCTCCCTTTACTGGGAAACCCACCTCCCGACTTCCATTGCCAGTGAAGCTCTCGTTTTTGCAATGCTGGGATTCCCCTGCAGCATCACAAAAACATAGAAGTCCAGAGGTGGGGTTTCCCATGGAGGGGAGCCTCAGGGGAATCCCAGCAGCGCAAAAACGGGCGCTTCGGCTGGCAAAAGGGGTGAATTTTGGGCTTGCACGCATTAATCGCTTTTCCATTGATTCCTATAGGAAACGTTTCGTCTTACAAACTTTTCACCTTAAGAACCTCATCCCGGAACCAATTAAGTTTGTAAGACAAGGTATCACTGTATTAGTGAAATTAGGCAAACCCTAGGCATGAAAGAAAGATAGAGTATGTGTTTTTCAGTAGTGGAGCTATCCAAATATGTCTCTGGATGCTGGGACACTCCCCAGCCCTTCCCCAACTAGATCTTCAGGGATTTAGGGAACATGAGGGGTGGATCTTACCTAACCTCTGAGAGAAGCAAAATATAGAGAGCCTGAAGAGAGCAAAATATATCATGCCTAGCTGAAAACTCAATTTCAATGAATCTACAGTATTCTGAATATATTTTCTTTTTAGTATTAAACAATATAGTCTTTGAAATTAAAACAAGCTTATTCATTTATAATACTTATTCTGAAATCTTTTGTCATATCATTGTGGACGAGTGATTTATATAAATACAAAAATTATAAGGCTTACATTCTTTTTTAATGTAAGCTTATATAAAGTTGGGTGACTTACAGAAAGATGTATTTTGTTTTCTGCAGGTCCGTGCTGTTCGTCCAAAAGTTCTTATGAGACTTTCCAAAACAAAGAAACACGTTAGTAGAGCCTACGGAGGTTCTATGTGTGCTAAATGTGTTCGTGACAGGTAAATGATGTTTTCAGTATAATTTCAGTATAATTCACAGATTTATATGAATGTATTTTACACACACATACAATTTTTTTTTGTCAATAAGTGATGCACAAAACTAGATGAGAACTTGGTTTAGAATAGTCACTTTAGAATAATTGTAAGGCATGCCGATCTAGAAGTTAATTGCAATGTTCAAAATAACCTAGAGGACTGTATCCATCTACCTTGTTTTATTTTACCTTTCCATTAACAGTTGGTATATTTTGCAACTGTAAGCTTACTAATCTATTGGAAAAGGGGAAAAAACTGCATATATTTGTAATTTGTGGAGGCAACTTTATGTTAAAGAATCTGCTTTATAAAAAATGTCCTTTGTAAACTTAACAGAATTAGAATTAGAAAAAGAACTACTGCTTCTTCCTAATTCTCCATAAAGGCTTTATTTTAATGTGACATGGAGATTGCATCTACTAACAAATTTTCAAGTGATACTTGTGATATTTGTTGTCATTGTGATATGACTTGTTGCTGAATTATAATAATGCTTTCCTTTTTTTTTTTTTTTAAGAATCAAGCGAGCATTCCTTATTGAGGAACAGAAGATTGTTGTCAAAGTACTGAAGGCACAAGCACAGAGTCAAAAATCAAAGTGATTATTTGTATTGTCACCCAATAAATGAAGATTTAAATAATCTACAAGATGATTTTTCCTGAATATTAATCTATTGACAAGAGCAAAGATGGGATCTTAAAATAGGGCCCTTTTGCATTCATTTTTGGTAATACTATTTTCAAACCAATCTACAGTTAATCTGCAAAACACTTCTTTTTATATTGTGCTAATAATTGTATTTACATATCAGAATAATTTACAATTAATAATCAGACATGAAAGATTGATGTACAAAAAAAAGGAACCTGTCAAAAGAAATCAGGAAGAGAAAATATTGTAAGTGATCGAAAGGCTGAGTATATCAATAATGGTGCCTGATTTTTCAGGTATATGTTTAAGGTGAGTGGTATATTAAGCTAGAAGCATTTAGAATGCTATACTGATAATTAGAAAAATAATCGCTACTAATAGGCAATTGCCCAGTTAAATAATTAAAACTAGGTACCCGTAATATGAGATGAAATCTTGGAAATAATTATATTTACTTGCTATTAGGTTTATCACAAATAGATTTATCAAACAAATGGAACCAGTATTGAATTAAATATCTTAAGGGTTGTATCTATTTTAGCCCATAATCTTATGAAAGGTGACTGGTATCAAATCAGCCAGTAAATGCTGTAATTGATGATCTCCTTGATAGCAGTTCAGCACTACTGAACAATGTTAAGTAAAGCCAGTTACCTAGTTAAAGGCAAGTGGACTTTTTGATTTTTCTTCAAAGATGTTTTGCTTCTCATCCAAGAAGCTGCTTCAGCTCTGACTGGATGGTGGAGAATTTCCCGATGATCCAATCAGCTGAAGAAGCTTCTTGGATGAGAAGCAAAACGCCTTTAAACCAGAACATACAGTTGCCTCTTGAAAAAGCACCTTTGGGACAACCATGGCCTGGGTGACTGAGAATCTCCATAGACATTTACCTGGTTAAATATTCAGAGCTTGACTTGTTAGAATACCTTTCCAAATATTCATTCTGTAGAAGATTTTGCTGACATAAAGTGAATTAGAATATTTTCAAATGTAAAGTGCATATCGTGAATGAGCATTGATAAGTGTTAGGTAACACTTCAAATTTTAGGTAAATATGAATCCTGACAGATAGAATTCATTTCAACTAACCCAGTCTCCTGATTCTCTGATGCCGTGGAGAAAATCACAAACAAGTTGTATTATACAATAGAATTTGATAAATGTTTTCCTCTGCAAAACCCACATAATTCTCATTATAGTTTTTATAGAAGTCATATACACTTCCTTAGCATAGCATCCCAACTAATATGCAACTATGGTATAGGGAGTAGAAACATTTTTAAAATTTGAAATGAGATTCAAAGGTTTATTAACTATGAAGATAGAATGCCCTGTCTCAGCATTCTTGACAATTGGCTTTATTGATTCAGGTTTGTGGCAATTATCCAAACATCTTAAGAAAGTTGCATTGGAAAAACATGTTTCAGATTCAACACTATCATTTGTATATTTCAGAGGGAATGAATAGCACACAGTACTTAGATATCACTTGTGAACTGTTTTTTTCTTAGCTGGTCTGAGCTATTAGTGTTTGCATAAGAGACTAATATATTAAACTCAAACATACATCCAGTAGGACAGAGTCTTACATTGGTATTATAGCATTGTATTCATAGACTTTTGAGTTCATATTTTGTGCTGTTAGGTATGGTTAACAAATCACAATGGCTCAGTTTACACATAGTAAACCAGAACCAAATGAAAGTCATGTGATGTGTGGTATCATAATGGTATCTATCAAAGGTCCATTTAGAATAAAAATATTGCATATAGATTCTCATAACTGTCATTTCATATACTATATATTGTACTTGAAATACAACTTTATTATGATTCTAAACAAAAAGGAATGGGAAAGATTTACTATGTATACTGTGTTCAGTTCTGGAGACCTCACCTACAAAAAGATATTGGGCTACAAAAAGGGTGGAAGGTCTTAAACATAAAACTTATCAGGAAAGACTTAACTCAATCTGTACAGTGGTACCTCTACTTACAAACTTAATTCGTTCCGTGACCAAGTTGTTAAGTAGAAAAGTTTGTAAGCTATTTTTCCCATAGGAAGCAATGTAAAAACAAATAATGTGTGAAATTGGGGAAACCACAGAGGCCGTGTTTCCTCCCAGAAGATTCCTAGAGAAGGCTCCACAGAGGGTTCTCCCCACCTTTTCCAACCCTGTTTCCTCCCTAGAGAGGCCCCACAGGGTTCTCCCTGCCTTTTCCGGTTATAGTTTTGGCGGCTCGGGTTTGAGAGTGGAAAATGGTTCTTGAGAAGAGGCAAAAAATCTTGAACATCTGGCTCTTATCTAGAAAAGTTTGTAAGTAGAGGCGTTCTTAAGTAGAGGTACCACTGTATAGTCTGAGGACAAGGGAAAGGGGGGACTTGATCAAAACATTTAAATATGTTAAAGGGTTAAATAAGGTTCAGGAGGGAAGTATTTTTAATAGGAAAGTGAACACAAGAACTGAGGTTAGTTGGGGGAAAGATCAGAAGCAACATGAGAAAATATTTTACTGAAAGTAGATGCTTGGAACAAACTTCCAGCAGACATTGGTAAATCCTCAGTAACTGAATTTAAACATGCCTGGGATAAACGTATCCATCCTAAGATAAAATACAGGAAGCAGTATAAAGGCAGACTAGATGGACCATGAGGGCTTTTTCTGCTGTCAATCTTCTATGTTTCTATTTCTACTACTGAATACTGTGATAAGACTGTAGTAGTCAGGCTTGTAACTCAAATGTAGAGTAAATTTGCAGTCCAAAACAGTTAAATATGCAGGTCCCAAAAAAACCCGAACGAATTTTATTTTAACTGCCACATTCACATGCCATTTCATTTTATTTGTGTAAATGATTTTGGCCACTCAGCATGAATGAAATGGGGAGTACAGTAATGCCAAAATGGTGACTACTGGTAATGAAAACCAGAACTTGAAACTTTAAAAATCAAGGGCTGCAAAATCAGGATTTAAAATAAAGCTTTAAGGTTTTTAGCTGCTAAGCACATAGGAAATTTGAACCACTTTTCTGTGTCTTGAGATCCTGGATATTTATTCAGTAAATCAGTCAACCATTAGGAAACTGGCACAAAATAATAGTTTAAAGATATTCATAATTTTCGGGTTAGAAGAGAGTCGAGAGAAATCGCTGAGTTTATTTATTTGGATTAATATGCCTCCCAATTCCCAAAGTTCATATTGAGACTCTAAAATCTGCACATTCAGAATCTCATTTCCAGTTTAAAGAACATTACATCTCCATATGATTTATTTAATTAAAATGCTTAGCATATTCTACAGAAAAAAATAGATAAAATAAAAATTGCTAACCAAGGTATAGTTGAGCATAAGGCCAATCAATTTCTGGGAGGAATTGCAACTATAATCGTCTAATTCAGTGCTTCCCAACCTTGGTAACTTGAAGATATTTGGACTTCAACTCCCAGCGAATGTTGGCTGGGGAATTCTGGGAGTTGAAGTCCAAATATCTTCAAGTTACCAAGGTTGGGAAACACTGGTCTAATTGAAATAAACCTCATTGTCGTTCACACAGAATCGCAGTCCCTACCTTCCAGGATAAATACACGTATTAAACTCCAAGTTATATCATTGGTTGATCCCATTTTGATTGTCGGCGCGGTATTTACGTCATCGACTCTTGCCAGGGCCACGTTTATTCATTAAATGACCACGTCGAGCATGTTAAGGTCCTGGAAGATTAAAATCGTATTAAACGGCCTTCCTCACGAAAGAATGCCATCCGGTAAATCTTTTATGCTAGTAAACTTGTCATTAAAAACGCTGCTCTTTTTTCGCCCGGCATCTTATTTCCCTTCCTTTCTCTTCTTTAGCAGTTCCCGCTACAGCGTCTGTTCTTTCCCTTCCAGGACGTCACTTTTCGGCAGTTCAGTTAAAGGGTTTACGGTGGCCGCGATAGGTCAGCTCTTGTAAGCGAAGTCGGTGGGGCAGGAAGGCAGCGACTCGGGAGATCGCCGAGGCTGGAGCTGGGATCGCAATGGAGACCCTCTACCGAGTGCCGTTTCTGGTGCTGGAATGCCCCAACATTAAACTGAAGCGGCCGAGTTGGGTGCACATGCCCTCGGCCATGACGGTATATGCGATAGTGGTGGTCTCTTACTTCCTCATCACGGGAGGTAATGCCGGGCACCGCAGAGGGCTGAAGCCGGGGGGAGGTGGGAGACGAGGGACGGAGAGGGCGACGCCTGAATATGCACCGGGGGCGCCGACCGTTGCCTCAGTCACTTCGGGGACCCCCTCCCTTCCCCCGTTCGACCCTTGGAGAACCCCTTCTGCTCCTTTATAATGTAACTGCGCATGCGGGAAACAATCCCTCCGTGTTCCCCCGAAAAGTGTGTTCAGACGACAGTCTTTCATCTGTGTGTGTGTCTGTGTGTGTAATTAATTAATTTAATTTAATTGACTTCCACTTCCACAGCGCCCCCCGAGGAGGAGGGCTGTGTGGACAACTGTCGGTTCAGGAAGATTACGTGCAGTTGAGCAAAAACATAGTAATTTTGGTCTCTCTTTATCGAATTCCTATACTGTTCTTGCGGATTTAAATAGTAAGGATGTTGGAGATATTAGCAAGGCCCCTCAGGCAGAGAATGAGGGGATATTCAAAGGGGAAGTTGTTGTAAATGTCACCAAACCATCAAGTGCAGTTAGTAGAAATATAAAGAGGACACATTTTCTTGTGGGTGATTCGACTGTTAGAGGTGTTGATTTGGGACAGAGTAAGGACGTGGTGAAGGTGCTGAGGTGTCTCCCAGGGGCCACTGCCAGCAGGGACAGGAGGAGGATTACAAACATTGTTAAGGCTGTGAGTAAAGGTAATAACATTGATGTGGTGGTGCATCTTGGCACAAATGATTTGTCCCAGAGAAATGTCAATGTAGTAAAAAGAGATTTTCAATGTCTAAGTGTGGAGCTGGGTAAAATAGCAGATTCAGTGACTTTCTCAGAGGTGTTACCGGTTTGTGGCCAAGAGGATAAAACAACGTGTATCATAGAGTTTAATGTGTGGTTAAAGCAGTGGTGTAAAGCTGAAGGTTTTGGCTATGTAAGTCATGATGTCAGTAGGTGGTCTAAAAGGGAGTTGTTTAAGAGGGATGGTTTGCATCCATCATACAGAGGTACTCAGGTACTCGGTGAGGAATTCAGAACTTTTTTGGACAGGCATTTAAACTAGGTAAAGGGGACAGAGATGTAACTGATGTGGGTGATTTCTGTCCCCGACCAATGAGGATAAAGCAGTTTTTGGAAGCTTATGAAAAGGGAGCTGCAAATAAAATAGATGTAGTTGTTGATGATAAGGGGCAAACTAATAATGAAAATAATGTTCTTCGTGTAATGTGCACGAATGCTCGAAGCTTGAGCAACAAGCTCTGTGAATTAATGGCCATAATATCTAGAGATAATTTGGACCTGGTTGCCATAACTGAGACATGGTTTAAGGATTCTAATGAATGGGAAATATCCATACCAGGATATACACTGTATAGGAAGGATAGAATAGAGAGAAGGGGAGGTGGAGTAGCCATTTATGTTAAAGAAACTCTAAAAACAACACTAATTCAAAATACATGTCAAGATCTAGAGACCCTCTGGATTTGCATGCAAAATAAAGACGGTTCTGTCATTAGAATTGGGGTGATCTATAGGCCTCCAGGGCAATCTGAGGAATATGACAACAAGATGGTGGATGAAATTACCCAAATGGCAGTAAAGGGAGATATTGTGGTTATGGGTGATTTCAACATGCCTGATGTTGACTGGAATATCCCCAGTGCCCTTACATGCAAAAGTAAGAATATAGTAGAGGCCTTTACAGGAGCAGCTCTGGCACAGCTGGTTAAGACACCAACTAGAGGGGAGAATATTCTAGATTTAGTTTTTACGAATGGGAATTGGGTTTCAGATGTCAAGGTGGGAGAAAATTTAGGTTGCAGTGACCATCTATGTTTGTGGTTTGATGTAAAAACTCATTGTGAGCAATCCTATAATGCAACCAAAGTATTGGATTTCAGAAAAACAAATTTTAATGCAATGGGGGAATATTTAGATAATGAATTAAAGGAGAGGGATAAAATGGCAGGAGCGAGCACCCAGTGGACTGTATTTAAAAAGGCCATCTTAAAAGCCACTGGACTGTATGTAAGACAAATAACTAAAGGTAAAAGGAAGAAGAAACCGCTATGGTTTAGCAATGATGTAAGGACTATAGTCAATGAAAAAAAGGCTGCCTATAGGAGGTATAAAGAGTCTGGAAGTATAGCTGATAGGGAGGTGTATAAAATGAGACAGAAGGAGGCGAAACAGATAATATATGCTGCTAAAGCCTCAAAAGAGGAAGAAATTGCCAAATCTCTAAAGAAGGGGGATAAAACCTTCTTCAGATATATTAGTGATAAGAAGAAGAAAAACTGCGGCATCACGAAGCTTAGTACCGGGAAAAATACATGCATTAATGGGAATAAGGAGATCGCCGACCATTTCAATAGCTACTTCTGTTCAGTTTTCTCAAAAGACACCTTACAAAATAATACTATAGAGGGATATAGCATTGCCTCCAACTGTACGGATTCAGCTCCAGTGATCTTAGAAGCCGATGTCTTAGAAGAACTTGAACGATTAAAGATAAATAAGGCAATGGGTCCAGATGGCATCCACCCCAGAGTTCTTAAAGAACTCAGATCTGTCATTGCTACCCCCCTGACTGATTTGTTTAACCAATCCTTGTTAACAGGAGATGTTCCTGAGGATTGGAGAATGGCAAGTGTTGTGCCTATCCACAAGAAGGGCAGTAGAGAAGAAGCTGGTAACTACAGGCCAGTTAGCTTGACATCAGTTGTCGTTAAAATGATGGAGACTCTACTGAAAAAGAGGATAAATCAGCACCTAAAAAACAATAAATTATTGGACCCAAATCAGCATGGCTTTACTGAAGGCAAATCATGTCAGACTAATCTCATTGATTTCTTTGACTATGTCACAAAGGTGTTGGATGAAGGTGGTGCCGTGGATATTGCCTACCTGGACTTCAGCAAAGCCTTTGATACGGTTCCACATAAAGAGCTGATAGATAAATTAGTGAAGATTGGACTTAATCCCTGGATAGTTCAATGGATTTGCAGCTGGCTGAAGCATAGACACCAGAGGGTTGTTGTGAATGGCGAGTATTCTGAGCAGAGTCAGGTTACAAGCGGTGTGCCACAAGGGTCTGTTCTGGGTCCTATTCTTTTTAATATGTTTGTGAGTGACATAGGGGAAGGTCTGGTAGGGAAGGTTTGCCTATTTGCCGATGACTCTAAAGTGTGCAATAGGGTTGATATTCCTGGAGGCGTCGGCAATATGGTAAATGATTTAGCTTTACTAGATAAATGGTCAAAGCAATGGAAACTGCAGTTTAATGTTTCCAAATGTAAAATAATGCACTTGGGGAAAAGGAATCTTCAATCTGACTATTGTATTGGCAGTTCTGTGTTAGCAAATACTTCAAAAGAAAAGGATTTAGGCGTAGTGATTTCTGACAGTCTCAAAATGGGTGAACAGTGCAGTCAGGCAGTAGGGAAAGCAAGTAGGATGCTTGGCTGCATAGCTAGAGGTATAACAAGCAGGAAGAGGGAGATTATGATCCCGCTATATAGAATGCTGGTGAGACCACATTTGGAATACTGTGTTCAGTTCTGGAGACCTCACCTACAAAAAGATATTGACAAAATTGAACGGGTCCAAAGACGGGCTACAAGAATGATGGAAGGTCTTAAGTATAAAACGTATCACGAAAGACTTAATGAACTCAATCTGTATAGTCTGGAGGACAGAAGGAAAAGGGGGGACATGATCGAAACATTTAAATATATTAAAGGGTTAAATAAGGTCCAGGAGGGAAGTGTTTTTAATAGGAAAGTGAACACAAGAACAAGGGGACACAATCTGAGGTTAGTTGGGGGAAAGATCAAAAGCAACATGAGAAAATATTATTTTACTGAAAGAGTAGTAGATCCTTGGAACAAACTTCCAGCAGACGTGGTAGATAAATCCACAGTAACTGAATTTAAACATGCCTGGGATAAACATATATCCATCCTAAGATAAAATACAGAAAATAGTATAAGGGCAGACTAGATGGACCATGGGGTCTTTTTCTGCCGTCAGACTTCTATGTTTCTATGTTTCTATGTTTCTATGCTACCCAATCCCGTAGGACTCAGGGCGTCTTACAACAATAAAAGCAATACAATAGCACAATAATAAAAATAAGTCAAATATAACAATAATTATAAAACCCCAAGTGTGACCCAACTAAAATAACCCAAATAAAAATCCTAAATCCACAACAACATACATACCAGTCACACACAATTTGTAGGATCAGGTTTGCAGAGACCCCGGTCTATAATAATAATAATAATAATAAATAGATTTGTATGCCGTCCCTCTCCGCAGACTCGGGGCGGCTAAAAACAATATCAATTTGACAATGTAACAAATCTAATATTTAAAAAACATCTAAAACATCTAAACATCTAAAAAAGTACAAGCATACCATACATAAAACTATATAAGCCTGGGGGAGATATCTCAATTTCCCCATGCCTGGCAGTACAGTTGGGTCTTAAGCAATTTACAAAAGACAAGGAGGGTGGGGGCAGTTCTGATCTCTAGGGGGAGTTGGTTCCAGAGGGCCGGGGCTGCCACAGAGAAGGCTCTTCCCCTGGGGGCCACCAGATGACATTGTTTAGTCGACGGGACTCGGAGAAGGCCAACTCTGTGGGACCTTATTGACCGCTGGGATTCGTGCGGCAGAAGACTATAATTAAAAGGGTCTTCAGCATCCCTTACTGTCGTTCTCTTCATTCTGTCATCATCCATTTTCCTTTTGTCCTCCATCTTTGGTTTTGTTTTGTTTTTTCTTTTCTTTGCGGTACCTAAAAGTTTTCAGGAGAGCCCTGACTTTTTGTCCTTGGTGACTTTGGGTCACTAAGTCTATTTTGACCGGACTATTTACGGACTGCCTGCTACCTCATACTTTCCAGCAGCCAGCAACAGGGTGTCCAGCAAACCTGGAAATCAGGGAAATATCAGGAAAATCAGCAGTTCGGGAAATATCAGGGAATTTGTGAGAAAAACGGAATAAATCAGGGGGAAAAAACAAACTGCATTGAAATGTCAGGGAAAAATCATATTAAAAAATGGATGCTGCCTGACAAAATCAAGCAAAAATGAGTATAACTGTGGCAACAACTTCCTCAGCTATCGATTTTTTTCCCTTTGTAGGAATAATTTACGATGTGATTGTAGAACCTCCTAGTGTTGGGTCAATGACTGATGAACAGGGACATCAACGGCCTGTGGCGTTCTTGGCATACAGGTAAAATGTAATTAATATTAAAAGTATATCAAAATATTACAATGCTACATTGAAAAATCATAGCGTCAAAACTTCCGCATCTCTACTTCGCAGAAATTCAACTTTCACGGGCGGTCTCGGAACGCATCCCCCACGAAAATCGAGGGAACACTGTAGATATATTAAATGTGTGCAGTGGCAGTTTCCAAAAATGCTGAAAAGTGAATTTTGACTCCTAATTTTGTGGTCAATTTTAAATTCAAATGGTATTCTCTCTAAATAATAAACATTTGGAACTGACACCTATTCCAGCTCTTTTCAGTGGGTTAAAACCTTGTTTTAATGCCATTAATTCTGTAATAGGTGAGGAGGAACTTGTGAAATTGGTTTTTTTTTTTTTTGCCTATCTTGAGTTAGAGTTAGTCTTCAAACTTGGCAACTTTAAGACTTGTGGACTTCAACTCCCAGCATAGCTGCCTGGAGAATTCTGGGAGTTGAAGTCCAAAATTGCCAAGTTTGGGGACCCCTGAGTTAGATGGTTATGGAGGTCTACAGGTATAAAATTCCTGCATGTATAAATAACCACCTTAATGTTTGGACCCCACTAATGTTGATCATTTTATATGCAGAGTAAATGGACAATACATTATGGAAGGGCTCGCATCAAGTTTCCTCTTCACAATGGGCGGACTTGGTTTCATAATACTGGATCGTTCCAATGCGCCAAATATCCCAAAGCTGAATAGATTCCTGCTACTTTTTATTGGATTTGTGAGCGTCTTGTTGAGTTTTTTCATGGCGAGAGTCTTTATGCGAATGAAATTACCGTAAGTCTGTTTTTTCCCCCTTGGATTATTTTCTCCCTCATTCTTAACGTTTGTTTAAACCAACATTTAAATTAATACATTAAAAGAATAAAACTCAACATAAGTTATTTCAGATTATTTTCTAACGACATTTTATTTATTTTATTCATTTATTAGATTTGTATGCCGCCCCTCTCCGTAGACTCGGGGCAGCTCACAACAGCAATAAAACAATTCATGACGAATCTAATAATTTTAAAACATTTTTAAAACCCCATTATTAAGCAGACATACACACAAACATATAATACATAAATTGTATAGGCCCCGGGGAGATATCTCAATTCCCCCATGCCTGGCAGCAAAGGTGGGTTTTAAGGAGTTTACGAAAGGCAAGGAGGGGGGGGCAGTTCTAATCTCCGGGGGGAAGCTGGTTCCAGAGAGTCGGGGCCGCCACAGAGAAGGCTCTTCCCCTGGGATCCGCCAAACAACATTGTTTAGTCAACGGGACCTGGAGAAGGCCAACTCTGTGGGACCTAATCGGTCGCTGGGATTTGTGCGGCAGAAGGCGGTCCCGGAGATATTTGGAGAAACATCAGCCTACTTGTGTAAATTTCTTGGGTAGGACCGAAGATTATTGCATTTATGAAATTGTAGAAATCAGTTGGAGAAATAAGCTATTACTTGTGGTAAAGGGATTAAATATTTTGAAATCCTATCTAGTACTACATTTTCCTAGTACTTTGAGTTAATTCAGTGTTATTCTCAGATTAGAAACTTTCAAATTAAGAATAAGATTGTGGTTAGTAAAGGGTTTCAATGTGATTATTGAAGTAGCACCCAACAAAACACATGTGATTGGTGGTTAATTTGCTCTCTAGCCTAGTACATATGAACTACAATACATGACCACATAGTCATTACATTTGGTGCATGGAAAGTGCTCTACAATTCATTTAACAGAAGTACATCTTACATGTTGATATTCCTGGAGGGGTCTGTAATATGGTAAATGATTTAGCTTTACTAGATAAATGGTCAAAGCAATGGAAACTGCAGTTTAATGTTTCCAAATGTAAAATAATGCACTTGGGGAAAAGGAATCCTCAATCTGAGTATTGTATTGGCAGTTCTGTGTTAGCAAAAACTTCAGAAGAGAAGGATTTAGGGGTAGCGATTTCTGACAGTCTCAAAATGGGTGAGCAGTGTGGTCGGGCAGTAGGAAAAGCAAGTAGGATGCTTGGCTGCATAGCTAGAAGTATAACAAGCAGGAAGAGGGAGATTGTGATCCCCTTATATAGAGCGCTGGTAAGACCACATTTGGAATACTGTGTTCAGTTCTGGAGACCTCACCTACAAAATGAGATTGACAAAATTGAACGGGTCGAAAGACGGGCTACAAGAATGGTGGAAGGTCTTAAGCATAAAACATATCAGGAAAGACTTAATTAACTCAATCTGTATAGTCTGGAGGACAGAAGGAAAAGGGGGGACATGATCAAAACATTTAAATATGTTAAAGGGTTAAATAAGGTTCAGGAGGGAAGTGTTTTTAATAGGAAAGTGAACACAAGAACAAGGGGACACAATCTGAAGTTAGTTGGGGGAAAGATCAAAAGCAACGTGAGAAAATATTATTTTACTGAAAGAGTAGCAGATCCTTGGAACAAACTTCCAGCAGACGTGGTTGGTAAATCCACAGTAACTGAATTTAAACATGCCTGGGATAAACATCCATCCATTGTAAGATAAAATACAGGAAATAGTATAAGGGCAGATTAGATGGACCATAAGGTCTTTTTCTGCCGTCAGTCTTCTATGTTTCTATGTGACCTTTTTTATAAATTATTTCTATCTAGATCAAGAATGAGTTTGTGGTCCTTCAGATGTTCTTACCTATGATTACTGGTACTGCCAGAATAAGAATTTAGCATTGTGTAATGGAGTCAACTGTGAACTGAGTAGCATTACATTTATTTCACATTTCCATTCAAATTTTTTCTTTGTCTTCTAGGGGCTACTTGATGGGTTAGTGCCTTTCCTAACTGCTGCAGATTGAAGATTGTATTTCCTTCTCATTGGGAAGAAGATTGGATAGCAAAAATAAATAGCCCTACCTAAAGCCACAAAAAAAGAGAGAGGGGGAATGAGTAGACTAGCTAAAGGTTTGTTTTCTCATTTTCCCCTTACATAAAGAGAATTTGTTGCAGGCAATTACTTTAACGAATGTGTTCAGTATTTAAAAAAGCAACATTCTCATGTTATGAGGCCTAAGTGTTATTACATCGGTACAGTAGAATCACAACTCTACAACCCTGTTCCCTTTCCTTCTTGATAAACCTCAGAGTAATAGTTCTATACTTTCTTGTAATACCTTGGCTTGGTCTGTCTCCTCGCGAGAGGCCCTATTTTGAAAATGTGAATGTGACATTAACTTTTTCCAATATTTATAAACAACTGTTCAGTGATTGCCACTGTGTGTTTAGGAGTTTGATCAAGAAAACAAAAGCAACTAGTTTTGGGTTGACCTTTGGATAAGCCAGGGCAGAGCACATCAAGTAATTACAAGATATGAAAGAGAAGAGAGTTGGTGGGATTGAGGAAAATGCCTGCACATCTCTTGAGCATTACTGTCAACTGGTGCTTTAAAATATCCAGGTAATACAGTCTTCTAGCCACCTGCAAAGGCACTGAAAAGTAACTCTTTCTGCACATGTATATGTATCTGTGTTGTGTTAAGAAGAAAATATTACACTGATACTCATGTTAGTAGACGAATCTAAACATATGCAAAATAAAACCCTGAATTGTATGATAGTAATTGTTCCTTTGAATTTTTTGGAAAACATTAAACATTTTTCTATTAAAATACTGTGTGTATTGTATATATTTAATGCTCTTTTACATCCTTACTAGCCTTGTGCTTTCCTAATTCTTGTTTACATTTCATAGCACAGATGTGGTCTTTAGTAATACAGTGATCCCCCGGTTATTGCGTCCCCGACCATTGCGAACAGGGTAATACGCGATTTTTCAACCCGGAAGTCAAAACACCATCTGCGCATGCGTGCCCTTTTTTCTATGGGCACGCATGCGTAGATGGTGCCCGGCAGATCAGCTGCTGGGCGGCTTCCCTGGGTCTTCCCCCTCTTGCTGGCGGGAGGGCGAGCAGCAGGCATCAGCAAGGAGTTTCCCCACCGCCCACGCAAACTCCTCGCTGCCGCCCGCCCTTCGCCCGCCCACACCGTTCATTCTCGCCGCTTTGGAGCTGAGTCCTGAAGCGAATTCGCTTCAGGACTCAGCTCGAAAGCGGCCAGAGCGAGCGCGGACAAGCCGTTCGCTGGCGCTAGCTCTCGCCTGCCTGCCCGCTAGCGAGGAGCCGCCTACACAACAGAGTGAATTCACAGCTGCCAGTTTTTTAAGCTGGTTTTGGCTTTTTTGCACATCAGGTTCTTCACAAAAACATAGGATGGTGTAACGTATCAGTATAGTATATGCGTTGATCCAAGCAGTGTAATTGACAGTGCTTGTTGTAATTGAGAGATGGAAATTTTTGTCATTGCAGTTTTTCCAAGTGCTATCGAAGATTTTCTGGTACAATAGCCAATAGCCGTCTTGCCTATGATTCTGGGATAATAATATTAAAGATATATTATTAATAGTATAATAATATTAAATATATTAGGGAAGTATTTTTAATAGGAAAGTGAACACAAGAACAAGGGGACAATCTGAAGTTAGTTGGGGGAAGATCAAAAGCAACATGAGAAAATATTATTTTACTGAAAGAGTAGTAGATCCTTGGAACAAACTTCCAGCAGACGTGGTAGATAAATCCACAGTAACTGAATTTAAACATGCCTGGGATAAACATATATCCATCCTAAGATAAAATACAGAAAATAGTATAAGGGCAGACTAGATGGACCATGAGGTCTTTTTCTGCCGTCAATGTTTCTATGTTTCTGTGTCAAACCTTAGTCCCTTTCCAGGAAGTGAGGTGCTGCAAATTATTTTTCCAAAGAAAACCAAACTTGTTGAGCTGATTCCAATGGGAGAAGCGATGTAGAAATTTAGAGGTTAATACTGTATCAGTAAATGAAATTGCATGTAGAAACCTGTTAACACCACTAGGTGGCTTGCAGCACTGTTTGATATACGCCCAGCTGTGAATGCAGGTCAACAAATGGGCTGCTGCACTTAACTCCAGTTTCCAAATGATCTTCAAAGACAATCCCATCTAGGAGGCATTGCAATAGTTCAACTGCAATGGGTCTAGTTACCGTAATCAGCTTGACACATAATTACAAAGACATAAGTCACAGTAACTATATCCTTCCGTTCCAGGCCACAGTTTCCATTTCCTAGCAGCAACCCATAAGTCAACAAATTTATTTTATTTATTTATTTATTCATTCATTCATTTGTCCAATACACAAATACATAGGAAGAAAAATAGACATGTAGTAATATATATAAGGGTAAAGTGAACTTAGAGGAGAGGATATATGAAAGAAAGAGAATATATATGATAAGTGAGAGAAAGGAAAGACAATTGAACAGGGGACGAAAGGCACACTAGTGCACTTATGAACCTGGAGAGGTCAATCGTGGAGAGTCTAAGGGAGAAATGTTGGGGGTTAGGGGTTGACACAATTGAGTCCGGCAATGAGTTCCACGCTTCGATAACTCGATTGTTGAAATCATATTTTTTACAGTCAAGTTTGGAGCGGTTCGTATTAAGCTTGAATCTATTGCGTGCTCTTGTGTTGTTGCAGTTGAAGCTGAAGTGGTAATTGACCGGTAGGACGTTGCAGCATATGATCTTGTTGGCAATACTCAAATCATGTTTTAGGCGCCCTAGTTCTAGGCTTTCTAGGCCAAGGATTGTTAGTCTATTTTCGTAGGATGTTTCAGGCCACCTGTAGTTGTGGCTTTCAGCCAAAGTAATAGGTGGCAAAGTGACAAAGACTAATAGTGACCTCGGATAATCTTGAAGTAAAGGAGTCCAGAAGGAATACAGTCGCATTTTTTTCTGTAACACCTTTAAAAAGGTGCATGTTTTTGCAAATTGCAGTAACTTCACTGGTTGCATGGAGTAGTTAGAGACTTATATAGGATTCCTTTCTTAGGAAAAAAAACCTCATCTTTTTTACTTGTCTCCAAGGTGCTTTTTTTAAAGGCAATGGGACTTTGGCAATTGTTGCGGTTGAAGCTGAAGTAGTCATTGACCAGTAGGATGTTGCAGCATATGATCTTGTGGGCAATACTCAAATCGTGTTTTAGGCGCCGTAGTTCTAGGCTTTCTAGGCCCAGGATTGTTAGTCTATTTTCGTAGGATATTCTGTTTCGAGTGGCAGAACATCAGCAACGATTTATTTGTGCATTCATGAATTTATTCATTATCTTATGAACACTGTCCAGGTTTTGGAATTTTTGTGAAATTAATCCACGTTTTACAATACGGATTTCATTTTTATATCAATTCACACATCTATTTTTCTTAATGGATAACAATAGTCTTTCACACCTAGATGGTTTCAGAAACCAGTCTTCAAACTACAACCAATCAAGCAGCTTTCATCTAAAATTATTAGAAATGGTTGATATCTTAGAGCGTCTGGGCATAAAGGTGATATATCAATTGACAACTTCATCATCATTTCTTTTCAACAGAGTGAGGAATCATGGTGTATTGTACAATCTTATGTACAATGGCTTATTTTATTTTACATATAGTACAGTGTTCCCTCAATTTTTGCAGGTTCAAACTTCGCGGAATGTCTATACCACGGTTTTCCAAAAATATTAATTAAAAAATACTTCACGGTTTTTTTTCCTATACCACGGTTTTCCCTGCCCGATGACATCATATGTCATTGCCAAACTTTTGTCTGCCTTTAATAAATATATTTTTTAATAAACTTTAATAAATAAACATGGCGAATAATAATCTAAATGGTTGCTAAGGGGATGGGAAATTGCAATTTAGGGGTTTAAAGTGTTAAGGGAAGGCTTGGGATACTGTTCATAGCCAAAAATAGTGTATTTACTTCCGCATCTCTACTTCGCGGAAATTCTACTTTCGCGGGCAGTCTCGGAACGCATCCCCTGCGAAAATCGAGGGAACACTATACATGAATCCAATCAACAGGTTAGTTCAATAACCAGTGGCTGATACATCTATGAACTTGGTCTCAATGTATAAGTGTGATGTTTCCTCGTGTATGCAGACAGACTTTATGCGGAATTATTCCTAAATATCCAACTAGTAATAAGTGTTTCTTTTGTTTTAATTCATGTTTTTTATTTTGTATTATTTGTACATATCTGACGCCCGAGCTACTTTTGGCCGCAGCTCTCCAGCTCATCTTCTTGCTTAATCTTTCGCTTGCTTCTCCTTTTCATCTACGCCCCTTTTGCAACAGCCTTGCTACCAGAGTTGCGCTCTGGATTTGGGTAGGGGCAGATCTGGCTTAATTTAATTTAATTTAATTTAATTTAATAATGTAATTTAATTTAATTTAATTTAATAGATCTGTACGCTGCCCCTCTCCAGAGACTCGGAGCGGCTCACAATAACAACAATGTAAACAAATCTAATACATTTTTAAAAAAATCTAAAAATCCATTATTAAAACCATACAACACCATACATAAATAATATAAACCCAGGGGCTCAATTTCCCCATGCCTGACGACATAGGTGGGTCTTCAATAACTTACGAAAGGCAAGGAGGGTGGAGGCGATTCTGATCTTCGGGGGGGAGTTGATTCCAGAGGGCCGGGGCTGCCACAGAGAAGGTTCTTCTCCTGGGGCCCGCCAGACGACATTGTTTAGTCAATGGGACCCGGAGAAGGCCAACTCTGTGGGACCTTATCGGCCACTGGGATTCGTGCAGCAGAAGACGATTCCGAAGGTATTCTGGTCTGATGCCATGTAGGGCTTTATAGGTCATTACCAATACTTTAAATTGTGACCGGAAACTAATCGGCAACCAATTCTGGTCGCGGAGTGTTGACAAGACGCGGGCAAATCCAGGGGACCCTACGATAGCTCTCGCGGCCACATTCTGCATGATCTGGAGTTTCTGAACACTCTTTAAAGGTGTTTAAAGGTGGCTTCCCCTCTCCCCAACCTTCCTCTTCATCGGGGTGTGGAGAAAACAGCAAAATGTTTCTCGTAGTGGGTGGCTAGAGTAGCATCCCCATGGAGAAATGGGGAATTCTTCCCCCATTGCTGTTTGGTGGGCTGCCCGCCTCCCTCTCGTGGCTGGAGCAAAGCGCTGCTGTCTTTGGTGCTACTGGTGCACCCTCCGAGACTGTTGCAAGCGTACACACGTCCACCAGGCACGCACATATGTACCCATCGGCATGAGATTTGGCTTCTGCGCATGCACCGCAAGCAAAATATTGTGTGACAACATGTGTGAGAGCGACATTTCGGGACTTTTCGCCGATATTTTTGCTTCCGTGCATGTGCGGAAGCAAAAACACCGAAATCTCGCTCACACAAATGTTTTCATGCAAGATTTTTCTTGTGCATGCGCAGAAGCCAAATCTCATGCAGGCATGCATGTACACACTGTATACGCATCCCAAAAATCACTACCGGAACGTAGCACCTTACCGTTCCAGTAGCAGGCCATCACTGGTTACAAATACAGTGGTACCTCATGATACGAACTTAATTGGTTCCAGGAGGATGTTCGTAAGGTGACAAGTTCGTAAGATAAAACAATGTTTCCCATAGGAATCAATGTAAAAGCAAATAATGCGTGCAAATCCTTCAGGAAAATCCCAAACTTTAGAAGGGAGGCGAACAGAGGGCAGGGAGGAGCAGCTAAAGGGGGCGGGTGGAAGAAGCAAGGCTAGGCTAAAGGGTGAGTGGGAAGGAAGAAAGGCAAGGGGGGCGCCCCTCCCTTTTCTTTCTTCAAAAGACACCCTTTCAGTGCCTTTGCAAGCATGCAAAATCTTTACTCCTCCAAGCTGCCCCTCCCTTTTCTTTCTTAAAAAGACACGTTTCAGTGCCTTTGCAAGCATGCAAAATCTTTACTCCTCCAAGCTGCCCCTCCCTTTTCTTTCTTCAAAAGACGTTTCAGTGCCTTTGCAAGCATGCAAAATCTTTACTCCTCCAAGCTGCCCCTCCCTTTTCTTTCTTCAAAAGACGCCCTTTCAGTGCTTGCAAACACGCTGTTCTCCTAGTTATTTAAATGGAGTCTTTTCCCCCTCCAAGCCACCCCTCCCTTTTCTTTCTTAAAAAAATGGGGGGGAAGAAATCCCTTCATCCCAGCAGCAGCTGCTTGAGTTCGTAAGGTGAAAATAGTTCGGAAGAAGATGCAAAAAAATCTTAAACACCGGGTTCGTATCTTGAAAAGTTCGTTAGAAGAGGCGTTCGTAAGATGAGGGACCACTGTACACTTCTTTTTCCACTTCTATCAACATGTGCTTCTAATGCTCACGGATGTGAAAGAGGGTCGCCCTGAGGTCAGGGATCTCTATTTCATAAACTCTCATGTTTTCAGTGTCAAGCTGCATTGGATTTCTTTTTTGACCCATCCTTACGATGTCAAAGTTTTTAATGTTTGCCAGTGCTGAATCTCGTTATTTCGCGGATGAATCTTTCCCATTTCTGATCCAGCTAGAAAGCTGAAAGGCAGCTATATGGATTGAATTTAAAACATACAGTGCTCCCTCGCTTTTCGCGGGGGATGCGTTCCGAGACCGCCCGCGAAAGTCGAATTAAGTAGAGAAAGTAGAGATGCGGAAGTAAATACACTATTTTTGGCTATGAACAGTATCCCAAGCCTTCCCTTAACCCTTTAAACCCCTATATTGCAATTTTCCATTCCCTTAGCAACCATTCAGATTATTACTCACCATGTTTATTTATTAAAGTTTATTTTTAAAAAAAATTATTAAAGGCAGACGAAAGTTTGGCGATGACATATGACGTCATCGGGTGGGAAAAAAGGTGGCATAGGGAAAAAACCCGCAAAGTATTTTTTAATTAATATTTTTGAAAAAACGTGGTACAGTATAGACTTTTCGCGACGTTCGAACCCGTGAAAATCGAGGGAACACTGTAGTCAGGATTCCTTTATGAACATTTCTTGCTTCCCCTGGCGGGGCCCAAGGGAAGAGCCTTCTCTGTGGCGGCCCCGGCCCTCTGGAACCAACTCCCCCCAGAGATTAGAATTGCCCCCACTCTCCTTGCCTTTCGTAAGCTACTTAAAACCCACCTCTGCCGCCAGGCATGGGGGAATTAAGACTTCTTCTCCCCCTAGGCCGTTACAACTGTATACATGGTATGTTTGTATGTATGTTTGGTTTTATATATTAAGGGGTTTTAATTTGCTTTTAGTATTGGATTTTATTGTATATTGTTCATGATTCTTGTTAGCCGCCCCGAGTTTTCGGAGAGGGGCGGCATATAAATCCAATAAACTTGAAACTTGAAACTTCTTGAATTTAGTCACCAATGTTCTTTTTAAAAAAAAATATTATTTGAATGCCCTAAACTTCTGCAGTTTGTGGATACACCCATGGGAATGCCTGGCCTTTAGTCTTCTGGGGTCCTTCTTTTAAGAAAACCGCTGGTCAGTCATTTCTCTGTTGTGGCTCTGAGCTCTGTTTTTTTTGCCTAGGAGCCAGAAAGAACACACAAACACACCCTCCACCAGCATCCAATCCACTAATGGTGATGACACATGTTTGTGCTTTGTCCTGGGGTGACCTTTTCTACTTGCACAGAACTTTGTGCAAATTCTTTTAGTCCTTGCTTAACATGCAAAGGGTGTGCCAGGCTATGTTGTTGATTAAAATGAGCATCGGTAGGCATTGGGTAACATCAAACTTGCTCGTGTTTTTCTACAGTGAGTAATTTAGTGGGAATTAAAAGGATAAGGTTTAGTGTGGGAAAGGAGATTAGCTCAGCCATAAAGGGAGCATCAAGCAGGCTATATACGAATTGATTGTGATAGAGGAATCTTCCTGCTTTATTCGGGCAAGAATAAATAATCTTTTTTTCCCCAAGAGTCCACAGGAAAGGAGAGTGCTTAGTGTTTAGGAAACTATTAAAAATTCCGTAAAGAAGTACTGTTCATTCAGCAGTATTTGATACTGCTATTCTAGACTTTAGGGACAGAGAGAGTTGTATTTTAATTCCTGAAAATGAATGGATTGATTGAATTGATCCTAGTCTAGTAACTCTGTGTGGCCAACAAAACTGGAAACATAAAATAAAACAAAGTAGAAAAATACAAAGGATATTTCGGAATCAAATAATATAGTAGCCCAGGAACCTGAAGAAAAAGTTGGGTCTTTTAATTTTAAATATATTTTGAGCAATATTAAGGCCAGTTAAGTTAGAAATATTGCTACATTTATTTATTGATTGATTGATTGATTGATTGATTGATTGATTGATTGGATTTGTATGCCGCCCCTCTCCGCAGACTCGGGGCAGCTAACAACAATAATAAAAACAGCATGTAGAAATCCAATTAATAAAACAACTAAAAACCCTTATAATAAAACCAAACATACACCCAAACATACCATGCATAACTTGTAATGGCCTAGGGGGAAGGAATATCTTAACTCCCCCATGCCTGGTGGCATAAATGAGTCTTTACGAAAGACAGGGAGGATGGGGGCAGTTCTAATCTCCGGGGGGAGTTGGTTCCAGAGGGCCGGGGCCGCCACAGAGAAGGCTCTTCCCCTGGGGCCCGCCAAACGACATTGTTTAGTTGACAGGACCTGGAGAAGGCCAACTCTGTGGGACCTTATCGGTCACTGGGATTTGTGCAGTAGCAGGCGGTTCCGGAGGTAATCTGGTCCCATGCCATGTAGGGCTGTGTACATACTGGCTGTGTCTCCTGCATAATTTCAAAATTATAATATCTTGTGTGAATGCAGACTTTGTGGTCTAGGCTGTGAGGGTCATAAAACTGAATAAAACATTAATAATGAGCAAGGCATGTTGTTTTCTTGTCCCATACTTTTTGCCTTTCCTAAACATTAAGTAATCTGTCTCATTTGCCCTTCTTTGGCTTGTTAGTGACATAATATATTAACAGATTAACAGAGTTGGAAGGAACCTTGTAGGTCATCTAGTCCAGGAGTCTCCAACCTTTTGGAGACTCAGGGACCACCAAGGTCGTACTTTTAAATCCCGTGGACAACCAAATTCATAATTGTAACTCCTGCAGATCGCTAATATGATTTTTTTTAAAGATAAATACATTTGTAAAATAATGGTCAGAGAACGTCCATTTTATTAACAAAATTATAAATGCTTGTTTAATGAAAACTAAGTCATGAATGCTTATTTAATGTCGCCTGGCAGGACCCAGAGGAAGAGCCTTCTCTGTGGCGGCCCCGGCCCTCTGGAACCAACTCCCCCCAGAGATTAGAATTGACCCCACCCTCCTTGCCTTTCGAAAGCTGCTTAAAACCCACCTCTGCCGCCAGGCATGGGGGAACTGAGATACACTTTCCCCCTAGGCCTTTACAATTTTATGCATGGTATGTCTGTATGTATGATTGGTTTTTATATAATGGGTTTTTAACTGTTTTTAGTATTGGATTTGTTATATACTGTTTTATTGCTGTTGTTAGCCGCCCCGAGTCTGCGGAGAGGGGCGGCATACAAATCCAATAAGTAAGTAAGTAAGTAAGTAAGTAAGTAAGTAAGTAAGTAAGTAAGTAAGTAAGTAAGTAAGTAAGTAAGTAAGTAAGCAAGCAAGCAAGCAAGCAAGCAAGCAAGCAAGTAAGTAAATAATAAATAAATAAATCATAGCAAAATCTTTCAAGGTTGTTTAATTGCAGCAACTTTATTAAAGGTAGTGAAATGATTACAAAATAATTGAACCTTATTTGGTGGTTGCTTGCTGATGTTGTTGGGAAAGGGAGTCCCATATTCCAGAGCTGTAGCTGTAGTCCTTTCCATCCCCTCCATCCCCCTTTCCTTCTCTTCCCTTCCCTTTCCCCCCCCCCTTTCCTTTCCATTCCTTTTGTTTCCTTCCCTTCCTTTCTTTCCTCTCCTTTCCTTTCTTCTTCCTGGACTGGATTAATTGCTTTGAGCCCTATCTGGCCCAGGGGCCAAGATTTCTCCATGGACCACCAAAATTTTGTTGCGGACCACCAGTGGTCCATGGATCACAGGTTGGTGACCTGTGATCTAGTCTATACACACACACTTGCCCAAGCAGAAGACCCTACAGCATTTCTGACGCATGGGAGATTTGAAGATTTGGTGGGAGTCTGTGGTCCTTTGTTCTCTAAAGTCCAGTATCCGTCATCATTGCCCATATTGGAAAGCAACCTTAAAAGGCAGCCCCTTTTAAGATTAGGCCGCTGCAAATGTATCGGTGCGACTGAACCAGAGAGGATCACATACAGGAAAAAGCTGGTGCTTTTCCAAGCAGCAGCCAAAAAGGTCAAAAGACTGGACACTCAATACTACCAGGAGCAGCTTATATTACATAATTGCACTGCAAGAGAAGCACAAAGCACTTCGTCGAGCTGCTAAAATAGAAAGTGACTCAGAGAAGCTCCTTTTTCTTTCCTGGGGGAAAAAATAAGAAGCTACTGTGTAATTTACTTTTACCTGCTGTTGAGTCCCTACAAAGGACCAGGCAGGTCCGATTTACCAGTGAAACGTGGATGAGTTTGAAGAATTGAAGTAATCGAGTTGTCAAAGTATGGAATTCACTACCGGATTTGTATGCCGCCCCTCTCCCCAGACTTGGGGCGGCTAACAACAATAAGAAACACAACATGTACAATCCAATAGTAAAAAAACAACTAAAAACCCCTATTATAAAACCAAACATACACACAAACATACCATGCATAACTTGTAATAGCCTAGGGGGAAGAGCTATCTGAACTCCCCCATGCCTGGTGGTATAAATGAGTCTTGAGTAGTTTACGAAAGACAGGGAGGGTGGGGCAGTTCTAATCTCCGGGGGGAGTTGGTTCCAGAGGGCTGGGGCCGCCACAGAGAAGGCTCTTCCCCTGGGGCCCACCAAACGACATTGTTTAGTCGACGGGACCCAGAGAAGGCCAACTCTGTGGGACCTTATCAGTCGCTGGGATTCGTGCGGTAGAAGGCGGTTCCGGAGGTAATCTGGTCCATTGCCATGTAGGGCTTTAAAGGTCATGACCAACACTTTGAATTGTGACCGGAAACTGATCGGCAGCCAATGCAAGCCACGGAGTGTTGAAGAAACGTGGGCGAATCTTGGAAGCCCCACGATGGCTCTCGCAGCTGCGTTCTGCACGATCTGAAGTTTCCGAACACTTTTCAGAGGTAGCCCCATGTAGAGAGCGTTGCAGTAATCGAACCTCGAGGTGATGAGGGCATGAGTGACTGTGAGTAATGACTCCCTGTCCAAATAGGGCCGCAACTGGTGCACCAGGCGAACCTGGTCAAACGCCCTCCTCGCCAGAGCCGAAAGATGATGTTCCAATGTCAGCTGTGGATCGAGGAGGACGCCCAAGTTGCGAACCCTCTCTGAGGGGGTCAATAGTTCCCTCCCCCAGGGTAATGGACGGACAGATGGAATTTTCCTTGGGAGGCAAGACCCACAGCCACTCCGTCTTGTCTGTGTCTCCAACACTTCTCCCTTAGACTCTCCACGATTGACCTCACCAAGTTCCTAAGAGGTCAGTAAGGGGCGTACATAAGTGCACCAGAGTGCCTACCATCCCCTGACCTATTGTCTCTCCTATATCTCCTATATCTTCTCTTCTATACCTATATCTTTTTCTGCTATTCTCTCATAGTTATATTTCACTCCTTCATTCTCTCCTCTAGTCTCTATTCTACATTTTACCTGATTATATCCTCTATAACCCTCATTGTGTATTATTGTGTATTGGACAAAACAAATAAATAAATAAAAATTGTGGGTTTGGCTTCTTTGCCTTCAACAATGTGCCTACTGTACTTGAATCTTGGAATTTAGTTAATTCAATTCAACTCAATTTATTAGATTTGTATGCCATCCCTCTCCGAAGACTCGGGGCGGCTCACAACCCAACTAGACATATTTTAAGGCTAGGTTTAGTATTTAGACATATTTTAAGGCTAGGTTTAGTATTTAGACATATTTTAAGGCTAGGTTTAGTATTTAGACATATTTTAAGGCTAGGTTTAGTATTTAGACATATTTTAAGGCTACGTTTAGTAACAGTAGTTTAGTAACCAGGTTTAGTAACAGTGGCAACTGCACGTATTACTGGTTTGTTGGTTTGTTTTTTCCATCAGAACGACAAAATGAGAGTTATTGTGTCACGCTGCAACTACTAAGAGTGACTTGTCCGAGTGACTTAGGATCTTCCCTGCCAACGTCTCCATTGACCTTGCTTCTGGGGAACTGATAGGGAAGTCTCCAATGATGACATAGGGCCATGGGGCAGTGACATTGCAGCTGTTGTAAGTAAGAGCTGGTTGCAAGTACCTGAATCATGGTTGTGGGGTAGTTAGGATGGTGAGAGTTTTGAGGACTAGTTGTAAGCATCACCTGTTAAGCACCATTGTAACATTGAACAGTTGTAAGCACATTGTTGATAATGGAGGACTACCTGTCCATCAGTAGTGATAATGGAGGACTACCTGTCCTAAGTAGTGGATTCTAAAACCCTTTACTACCAGTTCGTGCGCACGCTACAGCGCATTTATTTATTTACTTGCTTGCTTGCTTGCTTGCTTACTTACTTACTTACTTACTTACTTACTTACTTACTTACTTACTTACTTACTTACTTACTTATTTGTGTGCCGCCCCTCTCCGTAGATTCGGGGCTGCTAACAAGTGCCGAGTCTTCGGAGAGGGGCAGCATACAAATCCAAATAATAAATAATAAATAAACAGTGATAAAAACAGCATGTGACAATCCAATATTAAAACAGCTAAAAACCCTTGTTATAAAACCAATCATACATACAGACATACCATGCATAAATTGTAGAAGCCTAGGGGGAAAGAATATCTCAGTTCCCCCATGCCTGAAGGCAGAGATGGGTTTTAAAGAGCTTACGAAAGGCAAGGAAGGTGGGGGCTATTCTAATCTCTGGGGGGAGTTGGTTCCAGAGGGTCGGGGCCGCCACAGAGAAGGCTCTTCCCCTGGGTCCCGCCAAACGACATTGTTTAGTTGACGTGACCTGGAGAAGGCCCACTCTGTGGGACCTAACTGGTCGCTGGGATTCGTGCGGCAAAAGGCGGTCCCGGAGATAATCTGGCCATGAAGGACTTTATAGGTCATAACCAACACTTTGAATTGTTACCGGAAACTGATCGGCAACCAATGCAGACTGCAGAGTGTTGGTGTGACACTCTGGGCATATTTAGGGAAGCCCATGATTGCTCTCGCAGCTGCATTCTGCATGATCTGAAGTTCCAAACACTTTTCAAAGGTAGCCCCATGTAGAGAGCATTACAGTAGTCGAGCCTCGAGGTGATGAGGGCGCAGAAGCATCCCGGGAGGGTAGGTGGAGCCTCCTGCCATCAGCGCTACCGGTTCTTAGAACTAGGCAGAACCGGAAGCAACCCACTGCTGCTGCCATGGGGGTATGATATAATATGCAATAGTATATATTCATTCTGAGAGCTTAAAGAGTTTTGACAGAAATGTTTAAAATTGGGAGGGTTTTTTAATACTCTTATTTGCTTTAGCAATAATATGAGCTGAATGACCAAACAAAACTTTCTGCTCATTAATTGTGCTGAATAGAGAATATGTATATGGCATTTGTGTACATAGATTTTTTAATGGAACATTGTTATTATGATTATTTCCTATATATTGACTAAGAGACTGTATTGTACATTTGTTCACATGGTCTGCTCTGACATTCTAAAAAGCACCGATTGCAGTGGTGTCTTATCCGTAGAGGTTTTCTTAAAATTCTTTATGTGTTTGATTGTCACTTTTGGGGGGTAGCACCCAAGCTAAATTATATGTTAGCAGGATTTTAATAACACCTGCAGTTCTCCAAAATACTGCTTCAGAAATACTTCTCAAAAGTAGGGAAGAAAGATATGTGTACTACAATAACAAAGAACTCTAATTATTTTCATTTTGGTCAAATAATATTTTAATTAACAAGAAACCTTATTTGTATAGAACACTGCCTTATGCTTACGTCTTTGTAAATATATAAATTGACTTAGTTTAAGCAAGCGCAACATTTAGGATTCCATGTAAGTTTGTACATATGATATGCTTAAGTTTGACACCTCTGTTATATATAGTATTTCTACTAGGCTAACTAATAAAACGAGGTAGTTGAGGCTGCATCATTGAAAATGAGAAGGGATACCAAATACAAAAAAGAAATATATTATTTAATAATTCATATATTAGTAGCGGCAAGAATTACATTTGCGCAAAAATGGAAAGAAAAGGAAATACCAAAAGACGAAGATGTTTTTAAGAAAATTATGGAATGTGCAGAATTAGATATGATGATGAGACAGTTAAATAATCAAATGGAAACAGAGTTTTATAAAACTTGGGAGAAAGTGTATAATTGGTGGAATGTTAAAAAAGATTATTAACAATATACAAATAAATTCTAGAAAATTTAAATTTATTAAATTGAACAAATGATACTGTACATATTGAAACTTTAAGGATAAGTTATTAACCTTATTAATTGATCTTAATTATTTTAACCATAACGAAAATGTTGAAGTAGATGTTATAGTATAGTAGTATATTAAGAAATTTTAAGGATAAGGTTTTTTGTTTTATTAATTGATTTTAATTATTTTAATTATATTGTTAAAATGGAAACAGAGAAGTAGATGTTAAATTACAGTAGTATATTACTCCAATTGTTTTAAGTACAACGTTAAAATGGAAATATTGAAGTAGATGTGATATTATAGTACTATATTATGAGTTATTTTTCTGTATTGATCTAAACTACAATTAGTCTTTTTTTCTGTGTTAGTAAGACTTCTATTATTATTATTATTATTATTATTATTATTATTATTATTATTATTATTATTTATTAGATTTGTATGCCGCCCCCCTCCGTAGACTCGGGGCGGCTCACAACAATAACAAGAACAATGTAAAAAACAAATCTAATAATTTAAAAAACACTAAAACCCCCATTATTAAAAGCAAACACACACACAAACATTCCATGTATAAACTGTATAGGGCCGGGGGAGATGTGTCAGTTCCCCCATGCCTGACGACAAAGATGGGTCTTAAGAGCTTTACGAAAGGCAAGGAAGGTGGGGGCAACTCTGATATCTGGGGGGAGTTGGTTCCAAAGGGTCGGGGCCGCCACAGAGAAGGCTCTTCCCCTGGGTCCTGCCAAACGACATTGTTTAGTTGACGGGACTCGGAGAAGGCCAACTCTGTGGGACCTAACTGGTCGCTGGGATTCATGCTTAGTGGAGCAATGGTAGCTCCTTTAAATGTTAAATGTTGTTTGCCTTGTTTGTCATAAAGAAAAATTGATAAAAAAATATTCAAAAAAGAAAAAAGAAAATGAGAAGAGATTTTAAAAAATTAGCACTGTAGCAGATTATCTTTTGCAGATTTGCTCCAGGTGCCAAAGAACAACTTTAATAACAACAATACTGCTGAAATGAAAAACTCTGTCAATCTATCTAGTCAAGGAATGATTTCTACATTAATCATTGACTTGTTTTCTTCTTCATCATCAAACCATTATCTGTTTTGTACTCTGCACATCTTCCAAAGTCCTTTCTTGCATTCCGATGGCAGTACCCCTGTACATGTCATTTACTTTTGTTTCATATATTGGTTTTGGAAATTGGCAGATACTTGGCTTAGCAACAGGTTCAGACATACATTCACTTATGTTGTGGTTAGCTGTGGCCCAGCTCCTGCCCCAAGGAATGTGCAGGTGGATGTGGGGGAGACATCCACATGCCGCAGGCCTGTTTTGCTCCCAGTGGAATCTGCCGATGAAGCCTCCTCTGACCAAGGAAACATGAGTGACAGGGAAGAGGGGAGTTTGGCAGACAGCCCAGGAGGAGATCAATCATCTGTATCATCCTTGGATTCTGAACAAGAATTAATGACACATCCACGCATGCGTAGAGTGATGCATAGGAGACAACAACTGAAGGATTATTACAAGAGAAAATGAGGCCACCTGTGGTTGGGTGGGGCTCCAGTAATTAGGGCTGCTACTATAAATAGCAGCGTGTGGGTTTGGCCGTTGTGAAAGAGTATATGATCGCAGTTCTTCAGGAATCGTGTGTTGCTGTTTTCTGGACTTTATTTGTTGATTTTTCACACCTTTGAAACCAAAACAGAGCAGTGTGTGTGTGTGTGTGTGTGTGTCTCACTTCCTTGGAAGAAGAAGGGGTATGAAGTTTCTTCACAGCTGCTAGCTAAGTACTTAATGACTGCTTAAGGGAAATTGTACAGACTACCCGGTTGTTTTGGGAAGAGTGCTCTTTGCAATACAAAAAGAGTGCTTAGTTTATTTTGAATTTTGTGATAAAGAACATTGTTTTGAATTTTCAAATGTGTGTGTGTCTGAAATTTGTACCCTTGAATTTTCAGGAGGCTCCTACCAGAGAGCCCGGCAGAGCAACCTATAAATTCTTATTAGACTATTCCATATTGTAGGAAACTAGAGAATAGGGGCTCAAATTGAGCTCCATTGAAATATTAATCTTTTCATTCTTCTTCGAAACACATTTACAAGAACTGTTGCAAAACTATGAAGCTGCAGTTCAAGAGCATTAAAAATTTTTCAGGATTCTTGCCAAACAAAATAACTTGTTCTGTCCTGAAGCAAGATCAAAGCTGTATGGTCAATAAACAGCTTGCAGAACAATCAACATTCTACAATCCTTTTCCTCTTATACAATAATGGGAATAACAAGATCCCTTCTTATTATATACCCTGTTTCCCCGATAGTAAGACACCCCCGATTGTAAGACGTATCGGGGGTTTCAGGGGGGTTGGCTAATATAAGCCGTACCCCGAAAGTAAGACATATGTCTTACTTTCGGGGAAACACGGGGTTATTGCCGTGGGGGGAGCCTGATGACGTCGCTTCCAAGCTCCCCGCGCGCCCCTCGCCCTCGCCGCGGCGCCACCGCCTCTTCCCCGGCTTGGCAAAGCGAAGGACGGCGCTGGTCCGAAGCGAGCCGAGCGGGCGGCGGCTTGCAGCGAAGCCGCTCATCCCAGCAACCGAGTCCTGCCGAGGCTCGGCTGCAAGCGGCCAGTGAGGCCGACCGGCTCTGAGGCGAGCGGCCAGAGCTGTGCCCTCCTTCGCCCGCCTCCTTTCCGGCAGGCAGGTGGGGCTGCCCAACTGCACAGAGCGGCTCCTCCCCTCCAGACACACGCTTCCCCGACACGCGTCTGCGGCTCCACGCGTGCACGCCGCTTGGAGCCCTGAGGTTGAACTTGGAAAAGGGCTCACGAGGCTCCTGTCCCGCGGCTGCCCTTCTGGACTCTGGGGAGATGCCTTCGGGAACGCGACCCTTTCAATTTTTTTCCAATGTAAGACATACCCCGAAAGTAAGACGTAGTGGGGCTTTTGGGGGTAAAAAGAAAGTAAGACACTGTCCTACTTTCGGGGAAACACAGTAGTTTACAACGATAAATGTATTGTTGAAGATGAGTTTTCAATTACAAACTACAAGCGAGTAGATACTTCTTTACAGTGCATTTCTTTTGTCAGAAATTGAACTACTGGTTTAATAAAGAAAGTACTTAGGTTCATTTCGGTTATGACCGGTATTGATTTCTTGGACAAACCCCCTGCTTCAGAGAAATACAATTTAACAGAAGGTGAATGTTGCTGTGACAAATCATGGTTGGGTAGGGGACAACTGCTCGTTATAAAGGACTTAAATAATACCAGACAGCATGTTGTAATATTTACACAGATGGTTATAATGAACGTCATGAAGTTTGCCTTGCGGCACAGATGTTAAATAATAGCTAATATGGGTAAGAAGTTAAAATTCAGCAAAGAGCGTATGATGAAACTGGCTTTCTTAACTAAACCCTATGCATCAGAAAATATATATATGAGAATAAAACAATACTGTATTGCAAAAAAAAAGGAATGACACCATCCTGTTAGGGCAAAAATATCATTGCTTTACTGAGAATAATAAAATAATAAAAAAGTAAATACTGAGCCTCTTGAGGTAAAATCAATTTTGCTTCTCTAATTTAGTAGTTCTGTCACTATCATTTTTTTCATGTACTTTCAAATTTTATATTTTTATATACTGTACTGTATGCCAACTTTTAGTATACTATATATTTGCTGTTGATTTATATGTTTTAATTTTATTTTAATTCTGGCAAGCTTCTGTTGTGATTCAGCCTGAGGCTCCTCAGGGAACGGCTGGAACTCTGCCGGCTCCATGCTCAGAGGGGGAGGACGAGGAACAGGAGGAGGAGGAGGACCAGGCAGACGGGGAAGAGGAATGTCAGGACGAGGAGGAGGGAGAACAGCCTGAGACCCCCGGGGGGAGCTCTCCCCAGCGAGTAGCCTGGAGTCATTAGATGAGAACGCACAAGCCATCATAGATATGAGGCAGAGAAGGGCAGCACAACGAAGGGGACAATTAGCCAGGTATTTCCATCCCTAATAGGCAATAGCTGGGTTTGGGTGTGGTTCTCCTCAGAAAGGTTGAAAAGGCAGGCCCACCCTTCCTGTATTGTGGAGAGTTATCTTTTGGGAGTCCTATGACCTTGCTTCGATCCTTGGCGTCTCTGATTCTGGCTTGTGGCCTCGAAGGCTGAAAACTTGGGGGAGGCGTGGGTTTTATTATCTACAGTGGTGTGTGTGCCAGCAAGAAGCCTGTTGTATTGTCTGGCCGTCGTGACTCTTCTGTGAAGCTTCATAGCATTCCAGTTTGTAAGAACAGTTTTTGTTATCTGTGTTTGTTTTCAAAGATATAAAATGACTTTGCTTTTTACCAGCGTGTCTGGCTACTCTTTTTAGTTGGTGTTGGCGTCTGGGGGAACCCAGACAGAACAGCTTCCTTGAAAATAAGTTGTACACCAGGGGAGAGTTTGCAATTTTCCTTTTGACATAAATTTCATTAGGTAAGACAACAGGAACTTTTAAGTAGTTTCATTTGTTTGGGGAAAAGGACACCAACACAGGAAGCAGTGACATGTAAGGAGACAATAAAAAGAGTTAAATATCACAGAACTTACAATTCCAAACTGTCTACTATTGAAATATGGGTGTAAGCACCACATTTTGTGAGATGCAGTGAAAAAATGTTATAAAATAGATAAGTGTAAAATGCAAAGCTATTGTTACCGGGTAAAACATTGGTTGCATTTCTTTTTCAAGTGCTAATTGGAACACAGAGGTGCCTTGTAAGCAGAGTAGAGATAAAGAAAAAAGAATCTTCTTTTATTATTTATAGCAAAGCTAGAGATTAATTAGAGGTGCTACAAGTCAAAGAGCTTTTCTTTAGTGCTGAGTTGAAGTGTTATCCATCCACCCTTGAGTCAGCAGAAAACTATACTTGGGATGAAATTTTCTGTCTCTACTTTCATCCCCTGTTCTGCCTCTGTATGACCCTTATTTATTTATTTATTTATTTGTTTGTTTGTTTGTTTGTTTATTCATTTGTCCAATACACAAATACATAGGAAGAAAAATAGACATGTAGTAATATACATAAGGGTAAAAGTGAACTTAGAGGAGAGGATATATGAAAGAAAGAAAATATATATGATAAGTGAGAGAAAGGAAAGACAATTGGACGAAAGGCACACCAGTGCACTTATGTACGCCCCTTACTGGCCTCTTAGGAACCTGGAGAGGTCAATCGTGGAGAGTCTAAGAGAGAAGTGTTGGGGGTTAGGGGTTGACACAATTGAGTCCGGTAATGAGTTCCACGCTTCGGTAACTCGATTGTTGAAATCATATTTTTTACAGTCAAGTTTGGAGCGGTTCGTATTAAGTTTGAATCTGTTGCATGCTCTTGTGTTGTTGCAGTTGAAGCTGAAGTGGTAATTGACCGGTAGGACGTTGCAGCATATGATCTTGTGGGCAATACTCAAATCATGTTTTAGGCGCCGTAGTTCTAGGCTTTCTAGGCCCAGGATTGTTAGTCTATTTTCGTAGGATGTTTCAGGCCACCTGTAGTTGTGGCTTTCAGCCAAAGTAATAGGTGGCAAAGTGACAAAGACTAATAGTGACCTCGGATAATCTTGAAGTAAAGGAGTCCAGAAGGAATACAGTCGCATTTTTTTCTGTAACACTTTTAAAAAGGTGCATGTTTTTGCAAATTGCAGTAACTTCACTGGTTGCATGGAGTAGTTAGAGACTTATATAGGATTCCTTTCTTAGGAAAAAAACCCTCATCTTTTTTACTTGTCTCCAAGGTGCTTTTTTTAAAGGCAATGGGACTCTTCTCCCCACCCCCCACCCCTTGCAGAAGAAGTAAACGTTTTGGTTCTCATCATGAAGCTCCATGGATTCTGGTGGGAGCTATGGAAGGATTCGTTACAACACAATGGCGGTGGGGATTGGGAGAATCACATTTTTCTCTTTGCAGTCATCTAGTTTTTAGCACGGTTCCGACACACAGCTAGAGAAAAGTTTACAGAAGATGGGCTCACGGACAAATCCTAAAGCTCAGAAGACAAAACCTCTGGTCCTTGGTGAGCGAACCAGGTTGGATCCTGCAATGTATTGCCCACAAAATCATATGCTGCAACGTCCTGCCTGTCAATGACTACTTCAGCTTCAACCGCAACAACACAAGAGCACGCAACCAATTCAAACTTAATATTAATCGCTCCACGCTTGACTGTAAATATTTGACTTTAGCAATCGAGTTGTCGAAGCGTGGAACTCATTACCGGACTCAGTAGTGTCAATCCCTAACCCCCAACATTTCTCCCTTAGACTATCCACGATTGACCTCTCCAGGTTCCTAAGAGGTCAGTAAGGGGCGTACATAAGTGCACTAGCCTGCCTTTTGTCCCCTGTCCAATTGTCTCTCCTTATCTCATATATCATATATCTTTTCTTCCTTTCATATATCTTCTCCTCTACTTTTATATCTTTTCTTTATATATAATACTTCATGTCTATCCTCTTCAATATGTATTGTGTATTGGACAAAATAAATAAATAAAATAATAAATAAATGTTATTATGGACCACAGTCACTTTAAATTGTATTAGCACTCTCCCTGAGAACTCTGGAGGCCAGTTATGTGTCCTCAGGTTCACCGGCATCAGAACGCAAATGGGTGTGGCACCTTCTTGAAACAAGTAAAAGGAGTTTGTGGGTTTTTCAGAACACACACAGCCCTCCCTAAACACCAGCTATTTCCTCTCTACTGTGTTGTAAAGAGGAAATAGGTGCGTCGGATTCTTCCTCTTCTGTTGAGGGTGGGCGGTGTTCTGAAAAATCCACAAACTCCTTTTACTCGTGCTTATTCAAGTACAGTGGTACCTCATCATACGAACTTAATTGGTTCCAGGAGGAGGTTCGTAAGGTGAAAAGTTTGTAAGAGGAAATAATGTTTCCCATAGGAATCAATGTAAAAGCGAATAATGCGTGCAAATCCTTCAGGAAAATCCCAAACTTTAGAAGGGAGGCGAACAGAGGGCAGGGAGGAGCAGCTAAAGGGGGCGGGTGGAAGAAGCAAGGCTAGGCTAAAGGGTGAGTGGGAAGGAAGAAAGGCAAGGGGGGCGCCCCTCCCTTTTCTTTCTTCAAAAGACACCGTTTCAGTGCCTTTGCAAGCACGCTGTTCTCTGCAAAATCTTTCCTCCAAGCTGCCCCTCCCTTTTCTTTCTTAAAAAGACACCGTTTCAGTGCCTTTGCAAGCACGTTGTTCTCTGCAAAATCTTTCCTCCCCCAAGCTGCCCCTCCCTTTTCTTTCTTCAAAAAAGGGGGGGGAAAGAAACCCCTTCATCCCAGCAGCAGCTGCTTGGGTTCGTAAGGTGAAAATAGTTCGGAAGAAGAGGCAAAAAAAATCTTAAACACCAGGTTCGTATCTTGAAAAGTTCGTTAGAAGAGGCGTTCGTAAGATGAGGTACCACTGTACTTCGTTCAGATATTAAATGATATAGGAATGCTGCTAACCTCTCTGTGTTTTTGCAGCGGTTGCAAAATTGTAAACGTAGATTCCATCTTTCCTTTGTCTTATGAGTACATAATTTAGATAAGGTGATAGTAATATTGTTTAAAAAATGCCTGGTTTCCCAGTCTCATGGGCAAAGCACAAAGGTGGTTTAGGCCTGAGATCAATCCTGCGGAAAGATGGAATCATTTTATTAGCTAACTTGGAAATTCGATAGTGAAGTATTTATAGATCAGGTGCAAAACTTCCTGCTAACTCATCCTGTACAAGGTTCATAGAATCAAGAACTTGCCACCCCTGGGTTGAACGCTGGCTCCGTTTCTTTATAGATTTGGACCAACTGTCAAGAAGGTTCTTTAGGTCATCTGTTCTATTTGGTTCAGGGATTCCTTTTAGAAAGAATGATCAAAAGATAATGTTATTTGATTTTTTTGGGGTCTAACCATAATCAAAACAAATTCATTACTCCTTTCACTCCTTTGTCAAACATTTGTTGTTTTGTCTGTTTAACAGGACCCATCAAGGTTTTCTTTCAAACCCCCAAATTCAATGAATATTAGTGTAGAAACATAGAAACATAGAAGACTGACGGCAGAAAAAGACCTCATGGTCCATCTAGTCTGCCCTTATACTATTTCCTGTGTTTTATCTTAGGATGAATATATGTTTATCCCAGGCATGTTTAAATTCAGTTACTGTGGATTTACCAACCACGTCTGCTGGAAGTTTGTTCCAAGGATCTACTACTCTTTCAGTGAAATAATATTTCCTCACGTTGCTTTTGATCTTTCCCCCAACTAACTTCAGATTGTGTCCCCTTGTTCTTGTGTTCACTTTCCTATTAAAAACACTTCCCTCCTGAACCTTATTTAACCCTTTAACATATTTAAATGTTTCGATCATGTCTCCCCTTTTCCTTCTGTCCTCCAGACTATACAGATTGAGTTCATTAAGTCTTTCCTGATACATTTTATGATTAAGACCTTCCACCATTCTTGTAGCCCGTCTTTGGACCCGTTCAACTTGGTCAATATCTTTTTGTAGGTGAGGTGTCCAGAACTGAACACAGTATTCCAAATGTGGTCTCACCAGCGCTCTATATAAGGGGATCACAATCTCCCTCTTCCTGCTTGTTATACCTCTAGCTATGCAGCCAAGCATCCTACTTGCTTTTCCTACTTTACTGTGTAAAGCTAAAGAATTTCCCAGTCAGCATAGATACCTGGAATCTGGAAAATTTATGCTTTGCTAATAAGTTGCCTGGTTTGAGGTGCAAAAATCCAGATGACTACCATATTAACAGAGCATCATGGAGATAATTGAAGAGTAACTTTGATTATTATAGATAATTTGGATATTGTAACAGATACCTGGTAGCTTAATAGCTGACAACTAGGGTTTCCATCCCAGTGTCCTAATGTGATGCCTTTGAGAAGTCTATAACAGAAATTTCTAGAATGTTCAAAGGCTTCCCAAGAAAGTGGCCCATATTTTGATGTTCGCATTATACAGCTGGTTGCTATGGGTTTATTGATAAACTCATAAATCCAATATTGCCAAACTTGAGAAATAGAAAAGAATATTTACAGATCAAGGTTGAATTGTGAGGTTCTAAGCTCACAGAACACCAAGCACTCCACAATCTTGAGAAAACGTATTCATCATTGTTTTGCAGATATTCTTCTGTTTAGCTATCTTCATGAGAACGTTCATGAGAAGATTGAAACTGAGAATCTCATGAAGGAAGACTTTAGGAGAAACCCTTCCACCCTTCCACCTCTCACAATACTATACAACACAGTATCAACAGTAGAGACCTTCAAATTTCTAGGTTCTATCATATCTCAAGGCCTAAAATGGTCACATAACATCAAAAACATCATCAAAAAAGCACAACAAAGAATATTCTTTCTGCGCCAGCTCAGGAAGCTCAAACTGCCCAAGGAGCTGCTGATACAGTTCTACAGAGGAATCATTGAGTCTGTCATCTGCACCTCTATAACTGTCTGGTTTGGTGCTGCAACCCAACAGGACCGACACAGACTTCAGAGGACAATCAGAACTGCAGAAAAAACAATTGCTGCCAACCTGCCTTCCATTGAGGACCTGTATACTGCACGAGTCAAAAAGAGGGCAGGGAAAATATTTACTGACCCCTCACATCCTGGACACAAATTGTTTCAACTCCTACCCTCAAAACGTTTCTACAGAGCACTGCACACCAAGACAACTAGACACAAGAACAATTTTTTTCCAAACGCCATCACTCTACTAAACAAATAATTCCCTCAACACTGTCAGACTTTCTACTAAATCTGCACTTCTATTCTACTCGTTTTTCTCATCATTCCTATCACCCATTTCCTCCCATGTTGACTGTATGACTGTAACTTGTTGCTTATATCCTAAGATTTTTATTAATATTGCTTCTTCATTGCTTATTTGACCCCTAGGACAATCATTAAGTGTCGTACCACATGATTCTTGACAAATGTATATTTTATTTTATGTATGCCGAGAGCATATGCACCAAGACAAATTCCTTTTGTGTCCAATCACACTGGGCCAATAAAATTCTATTCTATTCTATTCTATTCGGTAGGGAGGTAGGGAAAGCAAGTAGGAAGCTTGGCTGCATAGCTAGAGGTATAACAAGCAGGAAGAGGGAGATTATGATCCCACTATATAGAATGCTGGTGAGACCACATTTGGAATACTGTGTTCAGTTCTGGAGACCTCACCTATAAAAAGATATTGACAAAATTGAACGGGTCCAAAGATGGGCTACAAGAATGGTAGAAGGTCTTAAGCATAAAACGTATCAGGAAAGACTTAATGAACTCAATCTGTATAGTCTGGAGGACAGAAGGAAAAGGGGGGACATGATCGAAACATTTAAATATATTAAAGGGTTAAATAAGGTTCAGGAGGGAAGTGTTTTTAATAGGAAAGTGAACACAAGAACAAGGGGACACAATCTGAAGTTAGTTGGGGGAAAGATCAAAAGCAACATGAGAAAATATTATTTTACTGAAAGAGTAGTAGATCCTTGGAACAAACTTCCAGCAGACGAGGTAGATAAATCCACAGTAACTGAATTTAAACATGCCTGGGATAAACATATATCCATCCTAAGATAAAATACAGAAAATAGTATAAGGGCAGACTAGATGGACCATGAGGTCTTTTTCTGCCGTCAGACTTCTATGTTTCTATGTTTCTATGTATTCTATTCTATATGTTATTTTATTCCATGTATCCAATCTTCTAACGAAGATTGAAAAATAAATGTGCCAGCCAAGTTTGTGGACAGTTTATCAGAAATGAAAACAACAAAGCTTTTCCTGGGTTGAAAGTCTTCACAATGTAAGAGTCTGCGGGAGGCAGAATGACTAAAACAGATTAGACACGAAGTCAGTTGGAAATATAAGAGCTCACACAGATAATTTCATAAACATATTAAATTTAAACTTTGTTCTTCCTATTTTGAGGTTTGAGTGTAAATTGAGGTAGTTATACCTTGAATATTCACAATTCACAACAACATGGGTTTGAACTTTGAATAATAATTCATCCATTTTTAAGTATATTATAGGCATTAACCATGTTAATTTATAGATATGCTACTTTGAGATGAGAGTAAAGATCAACCCCAAAAAACATTGCCAAGTATTTATTACACATTGATGGCAAATTATTTATTTAAATAGGCGAGGATTCCATGGTTAAATATTTTTATTTTTTGAAATAAACAAACTACCTATTGATCAATTAGAGTGATAAAGAGCGATAATATTTAAGAAATAATTGGGGAAACATCCACTAAAATGAATACAATAAATGAATACAATAGTACCTCAAAATATTTAATCAGGTTTAATGAGGTTTTATCATGCTGCATGATACTAATACAAATCCAATGTTGAATATAAGCCATGTTATTTTTCCATATTGGATACATAAGGAATCATAATTTTTTTCTCTCATATATACACAAATACAAACACAACAAAACATATCATCTGATTCACAAATCAGAAAAAAGCTTTTTGGTGGGACTTAATTTCATAAGTCTTAAAAATGTACCCACCATCATAGATTCTTCCATGTGTCCTTTTGTTCGACTACTTTTGACATGTACAAATTATATGATTGTAAGGCATAAGACTATACTTTCATCATTAAAATGTGAGGCATCATTAATATTTAAATTTGCTCAGTGAAATGTCAAACAACGGTCAAAATATATCCATGGCATTTCAAGCAAAGAAGGCAATACTAATTTGATCTAATAAAATAGTACTGCAAAACGTGATGCTTCAAATGTTCACCGTAAGTAAAAATAGGTATTTCTCTATCATATATAATGAATGAATAAGAAATAGTTGACTGAAGCCATTTTTCTTTAAACGCCATCAAATTCACAGGGAATCCGTTTGTTTCACGTCCTAACTCTTTTACAAGGCACTGTAAGGCTTTTTTCACCAGAAAACCCATTTTCATGTCTGCAGATGGTTCCATTAATTGGACTGATGTTTTCATTGTTGGATTCTAACTGGGAACTCCCAGAAGTAGGCAGCTGAAAGAAATGAGTAAATTGAGAAACAAGCAGATACTGACTTTAAAAAATATTTTATTTATTTATTCATTCATTTATTTATTTATTAGATTTGTATGCCGCCCCTCTCCGAAGACTCGGGGCGGCTAACAACAATAAAAAGACAATGTAAACAAATCTAATATTAAAAATAATCTAAAAAACTCCAATTTAAGAACCAATCATACATACATGCATACCAGGTATAAATTCTATAAGCCTAGGGGGGGAAGGGAAAATTTCAATTCCCCCATGCCTGACGACAGAGGTGGGTTTTAAGGAGCTTACGAAAGGCAAGGAGGGTGGGGGCAACTCTGATATCTGGGGAGAGCTGGTTCCAGAGGGTCGGGGCCACCACAGAGAAGGCTCTTCTCCTGGGTCCCGCCAAACGACATTGTTTAGTCGACAGGACCCGGAGAAGACCAACTCTGTGGGACCTAACTGGCCGCTGGGATTCGTGCGGCAGAAGGCGGGTCCCGGAGATATTCTGGTCCAATGCCATGAAGGGCTTTATAGGTCATAACCAACACTTTGAATTGTGACCGGAAATTGATCGGCAACCAATGAAGACTGCGGAGTGTTGGTGTAACATCGGCATACCTTGGGAAGCCCATGATTGCTCTCGCAGCTGCATTCTGCACGATCTGAAGTTTCTGAACACTTTTCAAAGGTAGCCCCATGTAGAGAGCATTACAGTAGCCGAACCTCGAGGTGATGAGGGCATGAGTGACTGTGAGCAGTGAGTCCCGGTCCAGATAGGGCCGCAACTGGTGCACCAGGCGAACCTGGGCAAACGCCCCCCTCACCACAGCCGAAAGATGTTTCTCTAATGTGAGGTGTGGATCGAGGAGGACGCCCAAGTTGCAGACCCTCTCTGAGAGGTCAATAATTCCCCCCCCCAAGGTTATGGACGGACAGATGGAGTTGTCCTAGGGAGGCAGAACCCACAGCAACTCCGTCTTATCCGGGTTGAGTTTGAGTCTATTCAGAACAGCCAGAACTATTCCTCATTCCTGCTTTTCACTCAAGTAGTTGTAAGAGAGGAATGCAATTTGGCCTGATTGAATGAATGAATGAGCTGATATTCAGAATTTGTATCTCTTCACATTTCTCAGGGTAGTTCTTGTGTGTATATATATAGTATATATGCACACAAATATATCAGAATTCATGTTATAAAGAAAATATAATTATCAAATGGGAGTTTTTGAGAGGAGAAAGGAAGCAAGAAAACATATCCAGTATTTCAACATATTTTTGTAGATTTTTATTTGTGAACTGATGGACTAATGTGTTGGAATGACTAATGAAATTATATAAGAGAAAGTGACACAGACTGGAAATATTTGATCCAATATTAATGACTGTATTACTGTAATTATGTAGAAAATAAAGCAATGCAATTAAGTACAAAATTTGTTTTTTTACAAACTTACTTTTCTTTTAGACTGAGTATTCGTAGGTAGACTGTTGTTAGTCCTGATTTGAGTTGCTTCTTCTAAATCTAGAACACAAAATAAATTTATATAATTATGAATAACCTCTTTGAGTGTAAAGAAATATAAATAATCTATCACATAATTCCACACATGAATCTTGGAAGATCACTTAATTCACTTCCACTTAGTATAAATATTCTAAACTTGAAGTCCAATTTATCTGGAAGCAGCAGGTTGGACAAATCAAATCCATGTAATCCTTCTTTATATCTGCTCTTTTTCAAATTATTTATTAAGTGTATTCAATTATCGGAGTTTGTAGTCCATAACCAATACTACTTCCTAGTTTATCAGAGCTGTAAAGCAGTAACTTTGGATTCCGTTCAAAGAATAAACTTCAACAACAGTTATCTAAATTACACAAGATTACTTGAGAGCTGAAAGCTATTACTGTATTTTTCGGTGTACAAGACGCACCCAGATTTTAGAGGAGAAAAACAAGGAAAAAAGTATTCTGAACCAAATGGTGTAATATTATATTGTTTAATAAAATATCAGTGTAGCAGAATACTTTTTACAACCATGTATACTTATTACGAACTTCAAACTTGACAGCTTCAAGACTTATGGACCTCAGCTCCTAGAATTTCTCCACCAGTCATGGTACCTTAGGAATGGGAGTTGAAGTCCACAAGCCTTAAACTTGCCAGGTTTGAAGACCCTTGCACACCTAACCCCTAACCCAGGGGTCTTCAAACTTGAAAGCTTTAAGACTAGTGTACTTCAACTCTCAGAATTCATCCACTAGTCATGTTACCTTAGGAATGGGAGTTGAAGTCCACAAGGGTTAAACTTGCCAGGTTTGAAGGCCAAAGTCAAGTTTCACCCAAATCCAACTTATTTGACCCCTATGACAATCATTAGGCGTTGTACCTCATGATTCTTGACATGTGTATCTTTTCTTTTATGTACACTGAGAGCATACTGTAGGCACTAATTACAAATTCATTGTGTGTCCAATCACACTTGGCCAATAAACACTTCTACTCTACTGTAACCGGAAAAGGCAGGGAGAAGCCTCCGTGGGGCCTCTCTAGGAATCTCCTGGAAGGAAACAGGGCCAGATAAGGCAGGGAGAAGCTTCTGTGGGGCCTCTCTAGGAATCTCCTGGGAGGAAACAGGACCAGAAAAGGCAGGGAGAACTCTCTAGGAATCTCCTGGGAGGAAGCAGGGCCTCCCCCTGGTTTCCCCAATCGCACACATTATTTGCTTTTACATTGATTCCTATGGGAAAAATTGCTTCTTCTTACAAACTTTTCTACTTAAGAACCTGGTCACGGAATGAATTAAGTTCGTAAGTAGAGATATCACTGTGTATGCAATCTAATACCCCTTCTACAATGATCATACAGATGGTTATTGTTAAGTCTGTATAAAGAAAAATACTGTAAAAATGCTGTCTCCGGGCAGAGAATGTAAATAAACCAAGGTCGCATCTGATTGGTTAAGACGCATGACAGTTCCTTTTAGGCGCGAGCCTCAAAGAGTATAAATAGAGCTGTTTTGACACTGACAGCTCAGACGAGTTCCATGCTGGAGTCACTTGCAAAAAGAGCTAATAAAGGAACCGTCTTTCAAAGTGCTTGTTTGGTCTGCTTCATTTCACTGGCGATGAGAGAACCGAAGAATCCACGTGTCAAGAATGAATAACCTCCAGATCGGCCGGGCTCCCGACTACTTCGATCCCGAGAAATCGTCATGGGACGCCTACATGGCAAAATTCGAAATCTTCCTCGAAGCGGCAGGAATGGGAGAAGCCGAAGCCGACAGAAAGCGGGCGATTTTTCTCAATTATTGCGGTACAGAAATCTTCGACCTCGTTCAAACTCTGACCGACCTGCTCCCGGCTAAATCTGTTCCTTGGGACGACCTTCAAGCAAGACTCGCAAATCACTTCAAACCAACGGAAATTATTTACATGATTGTCTTAAGGATCAAGTCTTATTTTTCCCCTTCCTTTGGACTAGCTCACCATGGAATGAGCTATGAGTAAAGCTATGGTCATTGCCATTCCTTCTCCCGAGGGTCAATGATTACATACCAATCTCTTCCATTATTACAGGGTGGCTTTTAAAATAAACCTAGACAAAGTCAGCATTCTGCCAAAATACTTTACCTGTAAGGACCTCATCAATTTGATCAACTACAAACTTTGCGTCTTCCATGCTGAAACACATGGGTGGCTTAAACTTCAAAACATTTCTGTAAGGTCCATCTGCACTCAGGAGGATCTTCCTTTCTTTCAGCCTAATTAGACAGAAGGAAAAAAATTACTCTTGAACACAAAGAAAAAAATGTCATGTTTAAGTTTAAGAAATCACTTTAAAACTTTTAATCTGGGTGAATCTACTAACATTTTGGTGGAGGCATAGTTTTAGAATACAAACACACACACACACACACACACATACATACTGTTGTGGTTAGCTCTGGCCCAGCTCCTGCCCCAAGGACTGTGGATGTGGGGGAGACATCCACATGCCACAGGCCTGTTTTGCTCCCAGTGGAATCTGATGATGAAGGCTCCTCTGACCAAGAAGACATGAGTGATAGGGAGGAGGAGAGTGTGGCAGACAGCTCAGAAGGAGATAGATTATCTAGCTCCTCCTTGGATTCAGAACAAGAGTTAATGATACAGCCACGCATGCAGAGAGCGATGCATAGGCAGCAACAACTGAGAGATTATTATCAAAGAAAATGAGGCCACCTGTGGTTGGGTGGGGCTGTGGTAATTAGTGAGGCTGCTATAAATAGCAGCCTGTGGGTTTGGCCATTGTGGAGGATTATCTGATCGTTGTGTTTCATGACTGCCTTGCTGACTTCGACCTTTGTGTGCTGATTTTCCCCCGCTTTGAAACTAAAGCAGAGCAAAGTGTGTGTCACTTTGTGAAAGAAGAAGGACTGTGAATTGCCTCACAGCTGCAATCTAAGTATCTCAGAACTGATAAGGGACTTGTACAAATTACCTTGTACAAATTGCTATAGAAAAAGAGTGCTTAGTTTATTTGAATTTTCGGTATAAAGAACATTGTTTTGAATTTTCAAACGTTTGTGTGTCTGAAATTTGTATCTGTGAATTTTCGGGAGGATTCTACTAGAGAGCTCGACAGAACACATACATGCATACTATTGGAAGTATAATAGGAAAATTCATAGGACTTTCATGAATTTTCAGGAAGACACAGAATTTTAAGAAGACATCTTACAGCAATAATATATTCAGCAATTTTCCTTCCATGGTGCCTCAATTGCCTAAGGTAGGTGATGCACTCTACATTTGGGTGGGTCTAATTTTTTGGCAAAGATAAGTAAACAGGTAAAAATGAGCACCTGCTAGATGTGAACTTATTTACTTCAGTTTAACATTACGTTTTGATAAGATATTTACTTGTAAATGACATGCTGGGCTTCAGCAGTAGCTGGTGTTCTTATTTGATCTTTCACAAGGTCCACGCCAATAAATAAGCCGGCACCTCTAAAAACATAAAGAAGGACATGTAACAGAGAAATGTAAAACTACAAAAATCATATCTCACTATTAAAAAGTAGGTCACTTCAGGATAGCTGGGTGTGTTTATATGTGTCTGTCTTTCTCTGTGTGTGCTTCTGCAGGCAAAACTGCTCAAGTGCTAGGCAGTACTCCAGATGTCCAGGGGGAGAGGGGTCAAAAAAGTCAAGATGTCAATCACCACCATGCAATTGAACCCCTGCCTATTTTTCATAGAGCATCTTAACTCTTCCTCCAAGTGGGTTTTTTTTTTAATTCTTTGTCCAATATACAATACATATGGAAGAGAATAGACATTAAGTAATATATATAACGATAGAAAGTAAAAAGAAGAGAAGTAGATGGGAGGGAGAGAATATATATGATATAAGAGATAAGGAGAGAATATATATGATATATATATAGATAAGGAGAATATATATGATATATGAGATAAGGAAAGACACTTGGACAGGGGACGATAGGCACATCAGTGCACTTATATACGCCCCTTACTGGCCTCTTAGGAACCTGGAGATGTCAATCGTGGATAGTCTAAGGGAGAAGTGTTGGGGGTTGGGAGTTGACACTATTGAGTCCGGTAATGAGTTCCATGCTTCGACAACTCGATTGCTAAAGTCAGATTTTTTACAGTCAAGTTTGGAGCGGTTAATATTAAGTTTGAATCTGTTGTGTGCTCTTGTGTTGTTGCGGTTGAAGCTGAAGTAGTCGTTGACCGGAAGGACGTTGCAGCATATGATCTTGTGGGCAATACTTAAATCTTGTTTTAGGCGCCGCAGTTCTAAGCTTTCAAGACCCAGGATAGATAGTCTATTTTCGTAGGGTGTTCTGTTTCGAGTGGAGGAGTGAAGGGCTCTTCTGGTGAAATATCTTTGGACGTTTTTGAGAGTGTTGATGTCTGAGATGTGGTATGGGTTCCAAACAGATGAGCTGTATTCGAGAATGGGTCTGGCATAGGTTTTGTAGGCTCTAGTCAGTAGTGTGAGATTGCCAGAGCAGAAGCTACGTAGGATCAGGTTAACAACTCTGGAAGCCTTTATGGCAATATTGTTGCAGTGGGCTTTAGCAGATATGTGGCAACAGGAAAGAATGCCAGGATAGCTTATCTCTAAGAATGTAACATCTGGAGAGTGATCAAACATTAGCTAAGTATACACTAGCCTTAACCAACAGGAAGAAAATTTGCAATAGGTAGCCACCCTTGAAAAAAAAATTCTTTTGTAAGACTACTGTATGTACAAAAATGGAAGGGTAATTCAATTCCTATTATGAACAAATTATTGCAGAAATTGATGGAGCTGGCTAAAATGGCAAAACTGACCACTTTGATTAAAGGAAAGAACACAAGTACTTTTTTTCCACATGGAAACCACTTCTGAACTTCATGCTTAATGTGGGGAAGACTGAAACGTTGACTTTGGGATTTACCAATCAGATTGATAGAAATGGCTTGTTTATACTATCAGGAAAAAGTAAAAAGTTTTGATTTGATGTTATCTTCACTATAAACCAGGGGTCCCCAAACTTAGCAATTTTAAAACTTGTGGACTTCAGCTTTCAGAATTCTGCAGGAGTTGAAGTCCACAAGTCTTAAAGTTGCCAAGTTTGAAGACCAAGTTTGAAGACCTCTGTTATAAGCAGTAAATAGCTTGGCAGCTGTATCTTGAACTATCTTTTAAATATCTTTTTATCTTTATCTACTAAAAAGTAGCTTTTTAGTCTTGCATTACTTGGTCAGCCCTAGTTGTATTAGAGGTCTGAGAACAGAATGTAACAGTAATGTTTATTTGACCAATGCTTAGGTTTTCCTTTATATTATTCTGGATGGTGGTAATAACCTAAAAGTACATTTTACCTACCTGACATCTCCCACCAGTGAGTGTTTTTTCTGTTGTTCCTTGAGTAGTCCAAAGAGGTAGTCTCCAACGTGTGTGGCATTGCCTTGTAGATCTTCCTGTTCTATTATATCCAAGACAGCCAGACCAATTGCACAAGATACTGGGTTGCCACCAAACTGAAAGCAGGAATAGTTGAGAATGTAGGTAGGACAGCAATTTCAAATATCTCTTTCCCCCAAATGTGACCTTATTTCACTGATGGCAACTCTCTATTTGAAGGGCTGTGAGAGGAGATGAGTTTTTGACAAAAATATCTGTTTGAAAGGTTGTGTGGTCCAATTTAGAGATGATTATTATTATTATTATTATTATTATTATTATTATTATTATTATTATTATTATTATTATTAAGCAATTACTAAGCAATGTCATCTGGCAGGGCCCAATGGAAGAGCCTTCTCTGTGGCGGCCCCGGCCCTCTGGAACCAACTCCCCCTGGAGATCAGAACCGTCCCCACCCTCCTTGCCTTTCCTAAATTGCTGAAAACTCATCTTTGTCGCCAGGCATGGGGAAATTGACACCTTCCCTAACTACTGCTTTATGTATGGTTTGATTGGGTTGTGTGATTATTTTATTAATAAGGGTTTTTAAATTGTGTTTTTAGGTATTGGATTTGTACATTGTTTTATTGTTGTGAGCCGCTCTGAGTTCCTGGAGAGGGGCGGCATACAAATCTAATAAATTATTATTAAATTATTATTATCATGCGTGTGCACATTCTTTTGACACCCAAGCCAAAAAAGGTTTGCCATCACTGTACTATAGCTTCCATTTTGGAACACTCTTATTTTTATTTGTTTGTTTGTTTGTTTATTTATTTATTTTGTCCAATACATAATACACATTGAAGAGAAAGATATGTAATAATATAAGTAAAGAAAAGAATAGAAGAAAAGATATAAAAGTATAGGTGAACATATTTGAAAGGAAGAAAAGATAAATGAGATAAGGAGAGACAATTGGACAGGGGATGAAAGGCACACTGGTGCACTTATGCACACCCCTTACTGACCTCTAAGGAACCTGCAGAGGTCAATCGTGGATAGTCTAAGGAAAAATGTTGGGGATTAGGGGTTGACACTACTGAGTCAGGTAATGAGTTCCATGCTTCGACAACTCGGTTCCTGAAGTCATATTTTTTACAGTCAAGTTTGTAGCGGTTAATATTAAGTTTGAATTTGTTGCGTGCTCTTGTGTTGTTGCGATTGAAGCTGAAATAGTCTTTGATAGGCAGGACATTGCAGCGTATGATCTTGTGGGCAATACTTAGATCATGTTTTAGGCGATGTAGTTCTAAGCTTTCAAGACCTAGGATTGAAAGTCTGCTTTCGTAGGGTATTCGGTTTCGAGTGGAGGAGTGAAGGGCTCTTCTGGTGAAGTATCTTTGGACATTTTCAAGGGTGTTGATGTCTGAGATGTGGTATGGGTTCCAGACAGATGAGCAGTAGTCCAGGGTTTGGCAAAAGTTTTGTAGGCTCTGGTGAGTAGCGTGAGATTGCCAGAGCAGAAGCTGCCTAGGATCAGGTTAACAACTCTAGCAGCCTTTTTGGCGATATTGTTGCAGTGGGCTTTGGCTCTTAGATCATTTGATATCTACATCACTACAAACTTGATTTGTATTCTGACGATCAGAACTTATAATTTAACTATCTGACTATAACACTAAAAGCGATACTCACAGTATTGAAGTATTCTAATCCTGAGGCACCAAAGGCTTCTGCAATTTCTCTTGTTGTGACAACACAAGACATTGGGTGGCCGTTCCCAATGGGCTTCCCCATAGTGACGATGTCAGGTACAAAGTCTTCACCCTGTAGCTGGAATGCCCAGAAATTCTTCCCAACACGACCAAATCCAACTTGGACTTCATCTGCTATGAAAACTCCTCCTGCTTTGTGGACAAATCTGGAAAAAGAAACAAAGTTCAGGTGTCTTATTATGACATTAGATAATTTCTAACCATTGATTTGTAACCTTAATTATATGAACTTTAAGCATAGCTCCTAAAAAAATCTCTTTTGAGATCTGAGAATTAAAAATACTGCTTGTATTGTCAAATACATGCTGCACTCTTTACTAGAAGTGATATATCAGAGCCTGAATGTTTGGAACTAAGTGGATTTGAAGCATGGCCTGGGGCCCGACATACTGTTGGCTTTTAGTTAGCGAAAGGCCAAATGAAATGAAGAAAATTGAAATTGCTACCTTTGATCAGAAAAATCATCACGTATATCGTTCATAAAGCTATTCCCTCAATATATCCATGGGATGCAAGGTCTGAATGTTTTTCTAAACCACTTTTTGCATTATTCACTCTATACATGTTTATTCCAATATTCATTTGAAATTATCACTTTGCTATATACATGCTAAACATAAATCAAGGGAAATATTCAGTAGCACGACAACTCTTCTCAAACACTGTTTCCCTAAATGTAAACATTACTGGGAACTGCATACTAAGATATTATAGTGAAGAAAAAAAATCAGCATTGTTGTTGGGCTGAAATCTTACTTGCCAAAATCTTCTTGTTACAAGTCTGCATTGGTTGCCGATCAGTTTCCGGTCACAATTCAAAGTGTTGGTTATGACCTATAAAGCCCTTCATGGCACCAGACCAGACTATCTCAGGGACCACCTTCTGTTGCACGAATCCCAGCGACCAGTTAGGTCCCACAGAGTTGGCCTTCTCCGGGTCCCATCAACTAAACAATGTCACTTGGCGGGACCCAGGGCAAGAGCCTTCTCTGTGGCGGCCCCGGTCCTCTGGAACCAACTCCCCCCAGAGATTAGAATTGCTCCCACCCTCCTTGCCTTTCGTAAGCTTCTTAAAACCCACCTCTGCGGCCAAGCATGGGGGGACTGAGATACTCTTTCCCCCTAGGCCTTTACAATTTTATGCATGGTATGTCTGTCTGTATGTATGTTTGGTTTTACAATAAGGGTTTTTAACTGTTTTAATATTGGATTGTCATATGCTGTTTTAAGGGGCGGCATACAAATCCAATAAAATCAAAATCAAATCAAACAAAAATTACAGCCACAAGCCACTATTTCTTAATAGGTACTGTGTTTCCCCAAAAATAAGACCCTCTCTTTCTTTCTTTCTTTCTTTCTTTCTTTCTTTCTTTCTTTCTTTCTTTCTTTCTTTCTTACTTACTTACTTATTTATCTACTTACTTACTTACTTACTTACTTACTTACTTACTTACTTACTTACTTACTTACTTACTTATTTACTTACTTATTGGATTTATATGTCACCCCTTTCTGGGGCAGCATATAAATCCAATTATATTTTTATTGTTGGATTATTGGAATTTTTTTTCCATCAAAAAAGTCACCGGGTCTTATTTTCAGGGGAGGAAATGTTGTCCACTGACTCATCTCACTTGCACACATTGCCCACGGCCTCTTTTTCACGGCCATCGGGAACTTCTTCGTCCAGCAGGGCTCTCTTGAAGGCTTCTGCAGCCGATAACAGAGTTCTGGATTGATCCGGAGCTCTGTTATCGGCTAGCGAGGCCTTAAGGAAAGCCTTGCCGGCAGAAGAAATGGCTGCAACTATCCAAAAATAAGCAGGAGGGCAGCTCAATCCACCCCGTCATTCCCATCCTAGCTTAATTTTTACCTGTAGGCAGGGTATTAATTAGGGCTTATTTGGGGTAGGGCTTATATTGGGTGCACATGTAAAAATAAAGCTAGGACTCACTTTTTGAGTAGGTTGTATTTTGGGGAAAACACAGTAGAATGGGGCATTAAATTACTATTCACAAATCGGGTGCCTTGGTCCATTCCATACATCATTTAGCGGGACCCAGGGGAAGAGCCTTATCTGTGGCAGCCCCGGCCCTTTGGAACCAACTCCCCCCAGAGATTAGAATTGCCCCCACCCTCCTCACCTTTCGTAAACTTCTTAAAACCCACCTCTGCCGTCAGGCATGGGGGGACTGAGATATTCTTTCCCCCTAGGCCTTTACAATTTACGCATGGTATGTCTGTATGTATGTTTGGTTTTTATAATAAGGGTTTTTTTTAGTTATTTTAGTATTGGATTGGATTGTTACATGCTGTTTTTATCATTGTTGTTAGCCGCCCCGAGTCTATGGAGAGGGGCGGCATACAAATCCAATAAATAAAATAAATAAATAAAATAATAAAATAAAATAAAATAAAATAAAATAAAAATAAAAATAAAAAATAAAATAAAATAAAATAAAATAAAATAAATAAAATAAAATAAAATAAAATAAAAAAATAAAATAAAATAAAATAAAATAAAATAAAATAAAATAAAATAAATAAAATAAAATAAAATAAAATAAAATAAATATTGGGACTCTTAGATGCTGGCTATATTGCTATACTGAAAATTGTAGGAAGGCAGGATAGTAGATTGGAAAACTCCTGCTAATTGTTCGTCTACAATTAAGCCATTCCACGCACTATACATACTGTGCCACTTTCTGGAAATAGCCTGCAGGTGGAATTATTTGGCCTCCACAACTCTGCATGGATTCAGCAATAAAGGCAGCAATCTAAGTCAAAGAAGATGTCGCATAAGAAGGTGTTACAGAGGAAAGAATGGTTCTCAACCTAGTCTTTTGCAAATGACCCAACAATTAAATGTAGGCTATCAAAACAAGGAAAGCAAGGGCAGAAAGAGTTTGGGCAGTTGTACGCATAACTATGAGGAAGGGATGCCCAATTTTTCAATGCCAGGTCACACATCCAATTGAATTATCTCAAAAAAGATTTATTGAGAGAGTGTTGGACTGATTTTTAAAGTGTACCAACATACAGGGGGTGGACAGAAAAATGGAAACACTTGACTTTTTTGGCATCATAATGTTTGAACATGTTCAAATCAATCAAAACTTGACATATTTTAATGTTTTTTAAAAAGATTCTGTTATTTGATATGTTTTTTAAACTACCTTTTTTTTTTTTACAGAAATTTAAGGAAATTGGTTATACCCTTCTAGAAATGGCAGACCTCTCAGACTTTCAAAGAGGCCAAATTGTTGGTGCTCGAATGGCAGGCGCTAGTGTAACAGAAAGTGCCCAAATGTTTGGCACTTCAAGAGGTCATGTCTCAAAATTAATGACTATTTTTGAAAGAGAAGGGAAAACGTCCTCAGCCAAGCACAGTTCTGGTCGAAAGTCGAAGTTGTCAGAGAGAGACCGTCGGACTCTAACGCGAATTGTTAGAGCGGATCGCAAGACCGCAGCTCCTAAAATCAGTGCAGAGCTCAATAGACACGTACAGAACCCAGTTTCCACAAAAACTGTTTGAAGGGAGCTTCACAAATCTGGATTCCACGGAAGGTGCAAGGTGTTTCCATTTTTCTGTCCACCCCCTGTATTTCAGTATCTACTTTAGATGGAATACCCAGGGAGATTTTACTATCCAGATTATCTGATAAATGACGAGGTTCTGTATTTTGATTAATCCCTCATTATTCCAAATCCCCAAATATCAAAAGAATATTTGGCACGTTCTTTTTATTATATATGAGACACACGGGAACAGCCAGTTACATCTCTTTTATCTCAGCAAAGATCCCTAAACATATTGCTTGGGGTTAAAAGTCCCAGAGTGAAATTTTGGGCATCCCTGCTTGAGAAAAGACTTAAAGTGAAAGTTCACAAAAAAAGAGCCACTTGAGAAAAAAGAAGCTTACAGATAAAAGTAATCCCAGTTGTCGGGAATAACAACAACGCAAACAGACACAAAGACATGATGTCAAATCAAATCATCATTTTGGTAGATCAAAACATGAAGCTTACTTTTTTTCCTCTGTTTTTTTTTTTGCCCTGCATTAAGTCACTGCTGTTCCCCCAAAACTGCCTGCAGTGCACGTTTGCTATTTAACTGACCGCCTCCCACACTTTGCGTAACCCTCCCTGAGAATCTGTAGGTTTTGCGGTAGCTGGGCAGGAGGGTCTTCCTGGAAAGAAGGTCATTCTGTAACGTGTAAAGAAGAGGGTACACTACAGCCAGGCAGTAGAAGATTCCCCATTGTCTGTATAACGTTATCCCACGTCTACGGCCCCAAAACCTACAAAGATATATATGAAAAGGGAGAGAAACAGACAAAGGGAAGAAAATAGAAACTCCCTGTTAGATTTTATTTTCGTTTTGTTTTTCCAAAAATGGTTAAAGAATTAAAAGACTGATAGATTTCTGGACTTTAAGGTAGTTGGGAGAAAATAAGTTTGAAAATGATCCGGCACTTTTTAGGACTTGAAACATTCCTGGAAACTATATTATTAGAATTATTGGAGGAATGTTTTAATTGAGGGTTCTTAATCATAATTAAGGGGAAGAGCCTTCTCTGTGGCAGCCCCGGCCTTCTGGAACCAACTCCCCCCGGAGATTAGAACTGCCTCCACTCTCTCTGTCTTTCGTAAACTACTCAAGACTCATTTATGCCGCCAGGCATGGGGGAGTTAAGATATTCCTTCCCCCTAGGCCACTACAAGTTATGCATGGTATGTTTGTGTGTATGTTTGGTTTTTTATAATAAGGGTTTTTAGTTGTTTTATTAAATTGGATTGTTACATGTTGTTTTACCATTGTTGTTAGCCGCCCCGAGTCTGCGGAGAGGGGCGGCATACAAATCCAATAAATAAATAAATTGTTTCATTGGGTTTTTTTATATTGCTGTTTTTATATTGTTGTTAGCTGCCCAGAGTCTATAAGGAGTTGCAAATCGCATTAATAAATAAATAAGAATAAATAAATGTTTATCAGCTTGTTTGTATTAGAGCTGGGCACTGCTTCAAATTTAAATTATTTAAATTACTTTAAATTACTAGCTGGTTTAGTTTTCAACTTGTTTTCCTCTTTTACTTTTAAGTTAATCACTGTATACTACTTATTTTATTTTTTATTTATTAGATTTGTATGCTGCCCTTCTCCAAAGACTTGGGCCGGCTCACTTACTGGATAACCACACACAAAAAATAAATAATTATTAGTAACCAAAAAGAAATTTAATCAGCCCTTTCATCATCTTCATGTGAAGTCAAAAACTCACTGATTTTACTTTTGTTGATCCTTTTGTGATAGTGATTTTTGTACCGTAATTAATTACCTGTTAATAGACAAAGTCTATTCTTCTGAAATTCCTTTTTTAAAATCACTGCAACCCAACAGGACCGACACAGACTTCAGAGGAGAATCAGAACTGCAGAAAAAACAATTGCTGCCAACCTGCCTTCCATTGAGGACCTGTATACTGCACGAGTCAAAAAGAGGGCGGGGAAAATATTTACTGACCCCTCACATCCTGGACACAAATTGTTTCAACTCCTACCCTCAAAACGTCGCTACAGAGCACTGCACACCAAGACAACTAGACACAAGAATAGTTTTTTTCCGAACGCCATCACTCTACTAAACAAATAATTCCCTCAACACTGTCAGACTTTCTACTAAATCTGCACTTCTATTCTACTAGTTTTTCTCATCATTCCTATCACCCATTTCCTCCCATGTTGACTGTATGACTGTAACTTGTTGTTTATATCCTAAGATTTCATTAATATTGCTTCTTCATTGCTTATTTGACCCCTATGACAGTCATTAAGTGTTGTACCACATGATTCTTGACAAATGTATATTTTATTTTATGTACACTGAGAGCATATGCACCAAGGCAAATTCCTTGTGTGTCCAATCACACTTGGCCAATAAAAATTCTATTCTATTCTATATCGCTTTAAAATATTTGTAATTGCTGGTTTTAAATATCAACTTTTGCTCATGTGTATATCGGATCCTTTGGTATTTGCTCTGGTATTCAGCCTTTCTTACTTGGACTTTTAGTTAACCAGAGTGTTTTATTTTAAACCCAATCACACTACATTGTGCTTTGTTATCCTTTATGGGTTTTTTGGGGTTGAGTTTGGTGGATAAGATTTTGCGGTTTCTAATTCTAAATTCTTTTTTCAGCCCAAATGCTAAACAGTTTTAATTACGATTGAAAATCCCAAGAGTTGTAACCTAACAATTTTGGCAAGTGCTAGGTTAGGGAAGGCAGCTTTATTATAGACTATTTAGTTTTCCTTTAGGTATTAAAACAAAGTTAATGTATTATTATGTAACTTGCTGGAAACTCATTGAAATAGATAATGACTTACTGGAAGCCCTTTTATAAGTTCAGAGGTAAACTGGAGTGTGAAACATATTTATGGGGCATCCATGGAACCATATTAATTTTCTGAATTTATTATTATCTGAAAGACGATATGTGGTGAAATTGTTGGGCTTTCAGCCTAGTCTTCTTGTAGCACGGAACAATCTTTTGATTTTCTCCATTTATTTTTTATATTTTTGAACTGCTCATCTGCCTCAAAAAGGGACTTTGTGGAGTCCCTATTAAATTAAAAAGAATGAAATCACCTGTAGTTTTAAAAAAAATCTTGGGGCCTTTAAAAGAAACAAGGTTCAGATGTTTCCTTTTCTAATCAGTTTTGAAAAATTGCTTAACTTCTTTTCAGCAGTTAGGAACCTTTGGATCCACAAGTCTGAAAACACCAGGTAAGGGTTTTTTCCCCCCAATCCTCAGCGAGGACATTTTAAATACAAGTCTGGGGCGTGTCCGTAAAATATTCAATTATAAAAACAGTGTATAAAAGTTAAAATGTTAGAAAGAGGCAATTTTGATTAAATGCAATGCTCTCTACATGGGGCTACCTTTGAAGAGTGTTCGGAAACTTCAGATCATGCAGAATGCAGCTGCGAGAGTAATCATGGGCTTCCCCAGGTATGCCCATGTTACACCAACACTCCGCAGTCTGCATTGGTTGCCGATCAGTTTCTGGTCATAATTCCCTGTACTCAGCAGGAAAAATAGGCCTTTGCTAAGATACTTCCTATTCATAGCCTCAAAAGATATCAAGAAGCTAAAGAGAGGAAGGGAAAATCCAGATTTATTAAACCCACGTGGGTCTTCATTTAAAACAATGCTTGCAAAATTCATATGAATTAAAGGGGGATAGGGAACACCTTAAAATCCAGAATCTGTTAAAAAAAGAAAGAAAGACATTTCAATTATATATAAGATAATTAAATGGTCTTAATCAGGACGAACATTGACGGATGGGGAAGAGGCAAAATAAATCTTTTTTAAAAAAATTTCAAGAGTACCTTGCGACCATTCTTTTGAGCTTTTTCGATAATATTTCTCACATCATCAGCATAAGCACCTGCTGGATCTCCATGGTCTTCTCTATACTTTCCTCTATAAATATCTGGTGATGGTGCCTAAAATGCAAGACTAATGTTTGAAATATACATTTCAATGCAAGTTCCCGTGCAAAACTACTGTATACTTAAAACCAGTCATCTTTTTCTCTGTGCATAGGAGTAATTGCAAAATACATATTGGTTTTACATGAAAATAATGACAGATTGCATGAAGCCTGCCCCATGTTAGCTCAGTAGATCCAACGTCTATATAGGCATGTGCAAGAATCGGTAGTAAGAATATGCTGGCAGGGAGAACTTAGAAAAAATTGAAATATTTATTTATCTATTTATTTATTTATTTATTCCATTTTTTTTTATGCTGCCCTTCTCCTTAGACTCAGCTTAGAAAACTGTTGTGGTTGGCTCTGGCCCAGCTCCTGCCCAAAGGAATGTGGAGGTGGATGCAGGGGAAACTTCAACATGTCACAGGCCTGTGTTATTGCCGACAGAGTCAGTTCAGAGTTTAGTTTCCTCGGACGAAGAAGAAGGTGGGAGTGACTCAGCAGAGGGGGGCTTGGCACACAGCCCAGGCAGTCAATCTCCCTTATCTTCCATTGATTCGGATGAAGACGTTTTGGATCCACGCAAGTGCAGAATTATGCGTAGAAGAGACCAAGTAAGGACGTATTACAGGAGATAAGAGCGGCCACCTGTGTTTGGGTGGGGCTCCAGAAATTAGGGCTGCTGCTATGAATAGCAGTACATGGGTTTGGCCATTGTGGAAGATTATCTGATCGCAGTTCGTCAGGAATCCTGTGTTGCTGGTTTCTGGACTTTGTTTGTTGAATTTTTCACACCTTTGAAACCAAAGCAGAGCAGTGTGTGTGTGTGTGTGTGTGTGTATCTCACTTTGTTGGAAGAAGAAAGGGTGTGAAGTTTCTTCCCAGCTGCTAGCTAAGTACTTAATGACTGCTTAAGATTAATTGTACAGACTACCCAGTTGTTTTGGGACGAGTGCTCTTTGCAATACAAAAAGAGTGCTTAGTTTATTTTGAATTTTGGGATAAAGAACATTGTTTTGAATTTTCAAACGTGTGTGTGTCTGAAATTTGTACCCTTGAATTTTCGGGAGGCTTCTACCAGAGAGCCCGGAAGAACAGAAAACATGTTAGAAATAGCACTTTTTAACAGAGCCAGCCTATTGCCCCCACAATCCGGGTCCTCATTTTACCCACCTCGGAAGGATGGAAGGCTGAGTCAACCTTAAGCCAATGATGAGATTTGAACTGCTGACCTGCAGATCTAGCAGTCAGCTATAGTGGCCTGCAGTACTGCACTCTAACCACTGTGCCACCTCGGCTCTTATAATAAATAATAAATCCTCTTATACTCACCACATGTATAAATTCCTTTTTGGCCTCTTTTCCCAGCTGATTAAATTTATATGGACTGATATCAATCAAGGAGGTCACGTGACCATGATAGGCGCTGAAAAAAAAACATGAGTATGGTGTAATTCAAAATACAGGAACAATTATTAAGGTTTTGGACTTGGAAGGTTTTGGATTTGGAAGATTCAAACCAAGCTCCATGTCTCTATATGAAGATGCAGTTGACTAGAAGATCTTGAGCCTGTTAATATGTCCGAGTTCATCCCGCCTCACAGAGTTCTCAGGATAAAGTTAGACCTCTGTGTATCATTTTTGAAATACAGTGATACCTCATCTTAGGAACGCCTCTTCTAACGAACTTTTCAAGATACGAACCTGGTGTTTAAGATTTTTTTGCCTCTTCTTCCGAACTATTTTCACCTTACGAACCCAAGCAGCTGCTGCTGAGATGAAGAGGTTTCTTTTTTCCCCCTTTTTTGAAGAAAGAAAAGGAAGGGGCTGCTTGGAGTAGGAAAAATTTTGCAGAGAACAACATGCTTGCAAAGGAACTGAAAGGGTGTCTTTTTAAGAAAGAAAAGGGAGGAGGGAGGGGCAGCTTGGGGGAGGAAAATTTTTGCAGAGAACAACATGCTTGCAAAGGAACTGAAAGGGTGTCTTTTTAAGAAAGAAAAGGGAGGAGGGAGGGGCTTGGAGGAGGAAATTTTTTGCAGAGAACAACATGCTTGCAAAGGAACTGAAAGGGTGTCTTTTTAAGAAAGAAAAGGGAGGAGGGAGGGGCAGCTTGGGGGAGGAAAAATTTTGCAGAGAACAACATGCTTGCAAAGGAACTGAAAGGGTGTCTTTTTAAGAAAGAAAAGGGAGGAGGGAGGGGCAGCTTGGGAGAGGAAAAATTTTGCAGAGAACAACATGCTTGCAAAGGAACTGAAAGGGTGTCTTTTTAAGAAAGAAAAGGGAGGAGGGAGGGGCTTGGAGGAGAAAAATTTTTGTAGAGAACAACGTGCTTGCAAAGAAACTGAAACGGTGTCTTTTGAAGAAAGAAAAGGGAGGGGCCCTTGCCTTTCTTCCTTCCCACTCACCCTTTAGCCTAGCCTTGCTTCTTCCACCCGCCCCCTTTAGCTGCTCCTCCCTGCCCTCTGTTCGCCTCCCTTCTAAAGTTTGGGATTTTCCTGAAGGATTTGCAGGCATTATTTGCTTTTACATTGATTCCTATGGGAAACATTGTTTCGTCTTACGAACTTTTCACCTTACGAACCTCCTCCTGGAACCAATTAAGTTCGTATGATGAGGTACCACTGTTACCTAAAAGATCAGGCTGAAGACAAGATCACCATGGAGAAAATAAGTGATTGCTAAGAGTAAATACCAACTTGATGACTGACGCTATTATCTACCTATCTGTTCTGCCCCAGCTAAGACAATAGCAAACACACAGCTTGCGTTTGTAACTGTCTTAGTTACAAACTAAAGCCACACATAAACACGAGTATTTTCTTGCAAAAGAAAATCCAACTGTTAATTAGTCGTCATTTTTTAAAAAAAATAATCTTTATTAAATATTTACGTTAAAAACAAATGCCATAAAGAAAAAAGAACACAATCAGAACACATCTTACAAACATATATAATCTTTCATATTTGCAAACCTTAAACACTTAACGATATACACAAACATCAACCATCCTGTTGACCTTATTAATTACAACCTGTTTGTATTAGCCTATTAATATATACGTTGATATAATGTACCATTTGTTTTCTAAGTTATATTATTTTTGATCATATAATTTTCTTTTTTCATTATACATTTTTAGAATTGCAACACGATGTCTTAGTCATCATTAACAGTTGGCATACGTTAGAAAGTTTACTATCCGATGCAGGGGTTAGCGGCACAAGCCGCTGTTGCATCTCCAAGTCGGCCTCCTTGAACCGGATCAATATCAGCTGCATGAGCTAATCGCAGGCCACAACACTACCTGACCTACCTACCTATGTTCTGTCGAGGTCTCTGGTAGAATCCTCCCGAAAATTCACAGATACAAATTTCAGACACACACACGTATGAAAATTCAAAACAATGTTCTTTATACCGAAAATCCAAATAAACTAAGCTCTCTTTTTGTATAGCAAAGAGCACTCATCTCCAAACAAACTGGTAATTTGTACAAGTCCCTTCTCAGTTCTGAGATACTGTACTTAGCTTGCAGCTGTGAGGCAATTCACAGTCCTTTTTCTTTCACAAAGTGAAACACACTTTGCTCTGGTTTAGTTTCAAAGCGGGGAAAAATCAGCACACAAAAGGTCAAATGCAGCAAAGCAGGCATGAAACACAACGATCAGATAATCCTCCCCAATGGCCAAACCCACAGGCTGCTATTTATAGCAGCCTCACTAATGACCAGAGCCCCACCCAACTACAGGTGGCCTGATTTTCTTTGATAATAATCTCTCAGTTGTTGCTGCCTATGCATCACTCTCTGCATGCGTGGCTGTTTCATTATTTATTTATTGGATTTGTATGCCGCCCCTCTCCGTAGACTCGGGGCGGCTAACAACAGTAACAAAAAACAGCATGTAAATCCAATACTAAACAACTAAAAACCCTTATTGTAAAACCAAACATCCACACATGCAAACATACCATACATGAATTGTAAAGGCCTAGGGGGAAAGAATATCTCAGTTCCCCCATACCTGATGGCAGAGGTGGGTTTTAAGGAGCTTACGAAAGGCAAGGAGGGTGGGGGCAATTCTAATCTCAGGGGGGAGTTGGTTCCAGAGGGCCGGGGCCGCCACAGAGAAGGCTTTTCCCCTGGGCCCCGCCAAACGACATTGTTTTGTTGACGGGACCCGGAGGAGGCCCACTCTGTGGGACCTAACCGGTCGCTGGGATTCGTGCAGCAGAAGGCGGTCTTCTTGTTCCGAATCCAAGGAGGAGCTAGAGAATTGATCTCCTTCTGAACTGTCTGCCACACTCTCCTCCTCCCTGTCACTCATGTCTTCTTGGTCAGAGAAGCCTTCATCAGCAGATTCCACCGGGAGCAAAACAGGCCTGCGGCATGTGGATGTCTCCCCCACATCCACAGTCCTTGTGGCAAGAGCTGGGCCAGAGCTAACCACAACAACGTACCTATCTCTATTTCAGCACCAAGACGAACAGCAGAGTATCAACAGTATAATAATAAGTAAATAAACCACTGATGAAACAGTGGTTAAGTACAACACTGCAGGCAAACACTGACCATAATCTAGAGTTTGATCCTGATTGGTCAAGTTTGACTCAGCTTTTCATCCTTCCGACGTGGGGAAAATGAGGACCCAGATTGTTGGGGGCAATATGCAAATAATGCTGGAATTATAAACCAGCCAGAGAGCGCTGTAAAGCACTAATAGACAGTATATAAGTTCAAATTCTAATGCTAAATGCTAAGAAGTATATAAAATTGTTCTACCAAATTACAGATCAACCAATCGGTCTTCCCACATTTCTGATAAATGACTGACATAGTACACAGCTTGAATTTCTATATGAATAAAAAATCATCCTAATTTATGCCTGCATTTATATCACCTATCAAGGGAACAGAGAATCAGCTGTTCTAGCACTTATTATTTCATGCTGTAAAGAACTAAACACACCTATACACTCTGCACACTTACTGGTCAAGGGTTATCACATCATTGTGACCGCTATACTGCCGAGCCAGGCGCAATGCAAGGTCATTTGCTTCAGAGCTGTAAAAGAGTATTACAAAAGCAATTCAGGGGTTTTAGACCAAAACATAATAATTGGGGGGAAACCCCCCCAGCAGAAATAGCATAAACACAATATTAAAACATTAATGTTGGCAGTTATGTATCTTTTCTTTTATGTATGCTGAGAGCATATGCACCAAGACAAATTCCTTGTGTGTCCAATCACACTTGGCCAATAAAATTCTATTCTATTGTATCTGATTCAATCAGATAAAAGCAGGGCAGCTGCCTGGATTGCAATCAAAGTTGCATAATATAACAGGATTCTCCTTGGCATTAAAACCAAAACGTTGTCCATACATGTTTTCACACACCTATAGAATAGATAACCTCACTAAATCATTGAGTAAGGCTCTTTGGCAGTTGCCAAAAAATAAATTTAATTATTTCCAAAATAATTCTCAGAGGGTTTCTTAAGAAGGATTTTATTAAGAAATTTTATTAAGTCTCCGCAGACTCGGGGCGGCTCACAAAAATGGTGAAGAACAATACATAGTAACAAATCTAATATTTAAAAATCTAGGTTACAGTTTTAGATTAAAAGTCCAAAAAAGAAACCCCAATATATATAAAACAACACACAATTGAATCAAACACAAAAACGACATGGGCAAGGGGGAGATGTCTCAATTCCCCCATGCCTGACGGCAGAGGTGGGTTTTTAGAAGCTTATGAAAGGCGATGAGGGTGGGGGCAATCCTGATCTCCGGGGAGAGCTGGTTCCAGAGGGTCGGAGCCACCACAGAGAAGGCTCCTTCCCCTGGGTCCTGCCAGACGACATTGTTTAGTCGACGGGACCCGGAGAAGGCCAACTCTGTGGGACCTAACTGGTAGCTGGGACTCGTGCGGCAGAAGGCGGTCCCGGAGATATCCTGGTCCGATGCCATGAAGGGCTTTATAGGTCATAACCAACACTTTGAATTGTGACTGGAAACTGATCGGCAGCCAATGCAGACTGCGGAGTGTTGGAGTAACATGGGCCTATTTGGGGAAGCCCACGATTGCTCTCGCAGCTGCATTTTGCACGATCTGAAGTTTCCGATAAATAAATAGTGGCAATTATTTGTCATTCAAAACCAATAGGCCCTCAACTACATAAAGGAGAAAGGAAGAGATTCTGACATACCCGGAGTTCACAAAGTAGCAAATGGAAAGTTTCTCTGGTAGGGTAGCTGTGAGACGTTTGGCGTACTGGACCAGATTGTCATGCAGGAATCGAGAATTGGTATTAAGCAGCTCCATTTGTTTCACTGCAGCCTTGACTACATCAGGATGGCTGTGTCCAACTAAAAAGGATCCAGTAAAGTAAAAGAAAGCTCTTAGTCCACGGATCTCTCTACCAACACAGTGTAAGACACTTAATTCTGTCCTAGCTTAATGGTTTGCTTTCACCATTGCTGTAGACCCGCATCAAAACGAAGGCAATTATTTATTTACTTACTTACTTACTTACTTACTTACTTACTTACTTACTTACTTACTTACTTACTTACTTACTTATTGGATTTGCATGCCGCCCCTCTCCGTAGACTCGGGGCGGCTAACAACAGTAATAAAAAAACAGCATATAACAATCCAATACTAAAACAGTTTAAAAACCCTTATTATAAAACCAAACATACAGACAGATATACCATGCATAAAATTGTAAAGGCCTAGGAGGAAAGAGTATCTCAGTTCCCCCATGCCTGGTGGCAGAGGTGGGTTTTAAGAAGCTTACGAAAGGCAAGGAGGGTGGGGGCAATTCCAATCTCTGGGGGAAGTTGGTTCCAGAGGGCCGGGGCCGCCACAGAGAAGGCTCTTCTCCTGGGTCCCGCCAAGCGACATTGTTTAGTTAACGTGACCCGGAGAAGGCCCACTCTGTGGGACCTAACTGGTCGCTGGGATTCGTGCAGCAGAAGGCGGTCCCTGAGATAATCTGGTCCGGTGCCATGAAGGGCTTTATATTATTGTTTGATTTTGTGGGGTGGGGTTGGTTGTTAATTAGGATGTTGACCCTCAATACCCCAGCACACATTCTGGAGACATTCTGGGTTCCATCACGAGCCCCAAAAGCTCGGAAAGCTAAACCTTTGTTCCTTGTGACCGACTCAGATTGGATCCTGCAACATATCAATTTTTTTTCTTTTGCTCAGCATAAGATGGGTCTAGAACAGGGGTGTCAAGTTTAAGGCCCCTGGATTGGACGAGGTTTATTTATTATTATTTATTTATTGGATTTGTATGCCGACCCTCTCTGAGGACTCGGGGCGGCTCACAACACATCAAAAACAATATAGCATATACATATATAAAAATCCAATTAATATAACTAAATTTTTTTTTTAAACGTTAGTGAGGTTTAAAATCTCTCATTCCATTCATGCAACAAAACATACTACACTCATCGGCCAGGGGCTAAGGTCTAATGGCCCCAAGCCTGGCGGCATAAATAAGTCTTTAAGCTTTTTTGAAAGGCAAGGAGAGTGGCGGCAGTGCAAATCTCCGGGGGGATCTGATTCCAGAGGGCTGGGGCCCCCACAGAGAAGGCTCTTCCGCTAGGCCCCGCCAAATGACATTGTCTAGTTGACGGGATCTGGAGAAGGCCGAATCTGTGGGACCTCACTGGTTGCTAGGACTCATGCGGCAGAAGGCGGTCCCGGAGGTAATTTGCAGTATGCTTAGATCTGGCCCGTGGGGCCACTTGGAAACAGCAAAGGAATGGTCTGTAGTACCTCTGCCAGCAAAAACAGAACTCAGGAGGGCCGCGTGCAGCCTGCCTGGACTCCATTTTTGGCCACAACACTTTTGTGTTGGGGGAAGCCTCATACAGCACTCTGACAGAAATAATGGCGCCCAGGGGGACTGTGGGTTCTCTCCCCCGGCTCCGTTTTCGTTGGCAGAGGGCTTCAGGAGGTCATTGTGGCCAAAAATGGAGCCTCAATGAGTGACGTCAAGCTGGCCACGCCCTTCAGCCACCACTCTCCCAGCCACACACACACACAGCCCCTCCAAGGTCAAACACAACCCTGGTGCGGCCCTCAATAAAATTGAGTTTGACACTCCTGGTCTAGAAAGATACAGTGGTACCCCTACCTACAAATGCCTCTACTTAGGAAACTCTTCTAGATAAGAACCAGGTGCCTCTTCTCAAGAACCATTTTCAACTTACAAACCCGAGCCTCCGAAACTGTAACTGGAAAAGGCAGGGAGAAGCCTCCGTGGGGCCTCTCTAGGAATCTCCTGGGAGGAAACAGGACCGGAAAAGGCAGGGAGAAGCCTCCGTGGGGCCTCTCTAGGCATCTCCCGGGAGGAAACAGGGCCGGAAAAGGCAGGGAGAAGCCTCCATGGAGCTTCTCTAGGAATTATCTAGGAGGAAACAGGTCCTCCACCCTCCTTGTGGTTTCCCCAATCACACACATTATTTGCTTTTACATTGATTCCTATGGGAAAAAATTCTTCTTCTTACAAACTTTTCTACTTAAGAACCTGGTCACGGAACAAATTAAGTTCGTAAGTAGAGTTAACATTGTACTGTACATATGGTAGACTATGTCCCTATGTACACAAACCATTGTGAGGAAATCCTTCCCCCCCCCCCCTTATTTAAGCTTTCTTTTCTAAACTTGACAAGAAGAATGATGAAAATGTATGTACTTTGTCTATTAATGGAAACATATCTGGTAGAATGGGTGAGCTTCATGCCATGGTTACTGAATGCGTCAATTTGGTAATTCGATTGTAGCTGATGTTGGGGCATTAGCAGAATCCTTTATTCTTACCGTGTGCAACATTGTTAATGCAATCCAAGTATTTTTCCCCATTCTCGTCGAACATGTATTGTCCACGAGCCCGCACAATCTTAATGGGATCTTTCGCAAAAAAAACTTTGCACGATGGCCTGCAAGAGATGATATCAAATTGTTTTAGTTTGGATCAGCTCAACAGCGTTGCTAAGCCTACATTTACACAAACACAAAAAGTCTTTGCATTCTTTACTGTCAGTGGTCCGTTAGCATTGAGACCTATTAATGTGCTTGGTGACACATTAAACAGAGCTGAAGTTCATGATTCATGCACACTCATTGTTTAATGTGAGGAATTTGAGAAAAGGCCATGCCAGGTCAAAACAGTTAACGTGACAATTCAGTTTAGCCAATTCAGTCATTAAGTGCTAAAGCCCACTGCAACAATATCGCCAAAAAGGCTTCCAGAGTTGTTAACCTGATCCTACGTAGCTTCTGCTCTGGCAATCTCACACTACTGACTAGAGCCTACAAAACCTATGCCAGACCCATTCTCGAATACAGCTCATCTGTCTGGAACCCACGCCACATCTCAGACATCAACACTCTCGAAAACGTCCAAAGATATTTCACCAGAAGAGCCCTTCACTCCTCCACTCGAAACAGAATACCCTACGAAAATGGGTCTTGAAAGCCTAGAACTGCGGCGCCTAAAACAAGATTTAAGTATTGCCCACAAGATCATATGCTACAACGTCCTTCCGGTCAACTACTACTTCAGCTTCAACCGCAACAACACAAGAGCACACAACAGATTCAAACTTAATATTAACCGCTCCAAACTTGACTGTAAAAAATCTGACTTTAGCAATCGAGTTGTCGAAGCGTGGAACTCATTACCGGACTCAATAGTGTCAACCCCTAACCCCCAACATTTCTCCCTTAGACTTTCTACGATTGATCTCTCCAGGTTCCTAAGAGACCAGTAAGGGGCGTGTATAAGTGCACTGATGTGCCTATCGTCCCCTGTCCAATTGTCTTTCCTTATCTCATATATCATATATATTCTCTCCATATATATATATATATATATATATATATATATATATATATATATATATATATAATATATATATATCATATATATTCTCTCCTTATCTCTTATATCATATATATTCTCTGCCTCCCATCTACTTCTCTTCTGTTACTTTCTATCATTATATATATTACTTAATGTCTATTCTCTTCCATATATATTGTATATTAGACAAAGAATAAATAAAATAAATAAATTAAAATAAAATAAAATAAAAATAATAATCTGCAGGACACTTAAGTGATGACAGCAAATGTTGATAAACTAATGGAGTTGGGTGTCTGAATTGGAATCTCAGTTCTACTGTAATCTGTTAACGGAGAACTTTTTTTCCCTACAATCCATTTTGAAAACCATGTGAGCAGGTTCCTCTTTTCCAAGCTAAAAACCTAAATCAAGTTTTAACTAGGAAACAATTTTGAAACAATACATTTGTGCCTGGGAATGCATGAAAGGGTTTCATGCATCGGACCAGAATACCTTTGAGACCGTCTTCTGCCGCACGAATCCCAGGGGCCAATAAGGTCCCACAGAGTTGGTCTTCTCCGGGTCCCGTCGACTAAACAAGGTCGTCTGGCGGGCCCCAGGGGAAGAGCCTTCTCTGTGGCGGCCCCAGCCCTCTGGAATCAACTCCCCCCAGATATTAGAACTGCCCCCACCCTCCTTGTCTTTCGTAAATTGCTTAAGACCCACCTATACCACCAGGCATGGGGGAATTGAAACATTTCCCCCAGGCTTATATAGTTTTATGTATAGTATGCTTGTGTTGTATGTTTTTATATAATGGGCTTTTAGATATCTCTTTCTTTTAAATATTAGATTTGTTTACTGTATACTGTTTATTATTGTTGTAAGCCGCCCCGAGTCTTCGGAGAGGGGCGGCATACAAATCTAATAAATTATTATTATTATTATTATTATTATTATTATTATTATTATTATTATTCCAGTAGTGAAATTCATTTTCCCCCCTACGGTTTTGTGGGCGTGGCTTGATGGGCGTGGCAGGGGAAGGATACCGCAAAATCTCCATTCCCACCCTATTCCAGGGAAACAATACTGCAAAATTCCCATTCCCTCCCTACTTCTGGGGGAAGGATATTGCAAAATCTTCATTCTCACCCCACTCTGGGAGGTATTTGCCAGTTCTCAGAACTAGTCAAAATTTATGCCACCAGATCTCCAGAACCTGTCAGAACCTGCTGGATTTCACTCCTGGTTCCTTTTACCCGCGGGATAAATTGTGTGCAAGGAAAGACAAATCAATAACACACTTCTGTTATTGAGTGGGGGAAACCCAACTTAAATAACTTACAAATCTGTCTACTTTTATATTTGAAAGTTTATATGTATACACACAAACACACATATATGTATACATATACATACACACACATACATACACACAGCAAGGACAAAATAGGGTGTTGTGGGTTTTTTTTGTTCTGCAATAGTGTTTTGCAAAAACCCTGAAGAAACAACTCTTATCTGTTTGGACAAAATTTTTGTCATGGAAAGCAACTTAGGTTTTGCATAACTGCAGCAGGCTGGTTATGCAAGAATTAGGAGTACACTTGCTGAGGGTTATATAAACCAGTGGTTATATGTCAGCATGTCAGCACTGGCATCTAACTTTGGCTCATCTAATCCAATCCATGATGCATGCATCTTAATGTGCTTACTATATTTGTCACATATCCTTTAGAGAAATCAACACTGACCTAGTCTTTTAGGTGTTAACGTCACTATTTTTACAGAACTGAAATCATTGGAAACCACAATATAAAACAAGGACACTTTTAGGGTGGAAGATAGACTTTAAATGAAAAAGTAAAGTATTTTCGCTATTCATAGGACTTCCACACATTACAAAATAAACGTAAGCATACTGCAAGTGTAAATGTCACTGAAAGTTAGCAAGTGTGGGAACAATCAAAATTAAGAGTTTCTCAAATGCAACCTTTCATGCAAAATTAATCTGCAATAAGAAAATTGGTCTAGTTTTTGTAAGATTTGTTTACAATTCATGCAGCTACAATAGGATCTCTGCTAATCTCAGGAAAATCTCCCCCCTGGTTTTGTAGGCTTTTATAGGGAATTATTTATTATTATTATTATTATTATTATTATTATTATTATTATTATTATTATTTATTGGATTTGTATGCCGCCCCTCTCCGCAGACTCGGGGCGGCTAACAACGGTAACAAAACAGTATAATCCAATACTAAAAACAGTTAAAACCCATTATATAAAAACCAATCATACATGCAGACATACCATGCATACAATTTTAAAGGCCTAGGCGGAAAGTGTATCTCAGTTCCCCCATGCCTGGCGGCAGAGGTGGGTTTTAAGCAGCTTACGAAAGGCAAGGAGGGTGGGGGCAATTCTAATCTCTGGGAGGAGTTGGTTCCAGAGGGCCGGGGCCGCCACAAAGAAGGCTCTTCCCCTGGGTCTCGCCAAACGACATTGTTTAGTCGACAGGACCCAGAGAAGACCCACTCTGTGGGACCTAACTGGTCGCTGGGATTCGTGCGGCAGAAGGCGGTCCCTGAGATAATCTGGTCCAGTGCCATGAAGGGCTTTATAGGTCATAACCAACACTTTGAATTGTGACCGGAAACTCATCGGCAACCAATGCAGACTGCGGAGTTTTAAAACTAATAAAATGAAGAATCGGCAAAGCTCGTAAACGAAGGGTAGCTGTACGCCTGTCCCATTCTAAACACTCTCTGAAAGTAACAGGTTTAGAGGGGGGGAAATGGCATTTTGGTGACGTAAATATGACCCTTAGTAAGGAAGCCTCCAATATTTACAACAATCTTCCTATAGCCTTTGCTGATCTTTTCATTTCAATCCCAGCACTTTTCTATTCCAGTCGGTCTTCCTGGGGTATCAGTAGAGTAGAAAGCCAAGGTTGGAGTAAATTGGCTCGGTCTTGAATTGCTTCAACCACATGATTCTTGACAAATGTATCTTTTTTCTTTTATGTACGCTGAGAGCATATGCACCAAGACAAATTCCTTGTATGTCCTATCACACTTGGCCAATAAAATTCTATTCTATTCTGTTCTATTCTATTCTATTCTATTCTATTCTTCTCCTTCAACTCACGGCTTGACCTGGCAAGAATGGACTGATCCCCATGCCTTCGTAAGGGTCTTGCCTACCTGCCTCTCACAACCCTAAATCACCCCAGCCCTAATCCAGAGGTCCACCCTAGGACCACACCTAGGGTTCCGCATTCAGTTTTGGTCACCACGCTACAAAAAAGACACTGAAACCTCTAGAGAAGGTACAGAAGAGAGCAACCAGGATGAGAAGAGGACTGGAAACCAAAACGGTTGCAGGAATTGGGCATGGACAACCTAGCAAAGAGAAAGACCAGGCGAGACATGATCACAGTCTTCCAATACTTGAGGGGCTGCCCCAGAGAGGAGTGGGGTCTGGCTGTTTACCAAAACACCAAAAAGCAAGACAAGGAACAACAGATAGAAGCTGAGATTCAACCTGGAAATAAGGAAGAACTTTCTGACGGTGAGAGCGATCAACCAGGACTTTCAAGAGGAGATTGGACTGCACAAATATTAATAACACTGATAGTAATGAACCTAGAAGCTGCAGATCAACATAGTCAACACATAGGTTGACCACAAACACAACTTTTTTATATATATATATATAATATTTTTTAATTAAATTTTATTACAACAACCAACAAAAAATATGTATATAAAAAAATAATACTTAAAAGAAAACGTGCCCAACACCAATAAAACCCCACCACCATTTAGGGGGTTAAATTATTTGCAATAAGTTTCAATTTCTTCCTTAGTTCCGGTTTACATTTCTTTACATACAAAAAGTGATTGGAATTTATTTTTCACATTGTTGTAATAAATTCTACTTAAGATATAATTTTTCACCTTATTCCATCGTGCCATCAGCTTCTCCAGTTTATTTTCATCAAAGTTATTTAATCTTATTTCCATAATTTCGAAGTGGATGTGGTCCACCATGTACCAGTACCAATTCTGGATTGTCCATTTATTGCTATCCTTCTACCCTAATACCACTACTGTACAAGCACAACTTTTTACAGATTTATAGACACAAATCTGCTTTTCCTCTTCTTTCTTTCTTTTCCTTTCTTTTTTTATCTTTCTTAAAAGTGCAATGCGACCTACAAAAATATATATTTAAAATTCCTGTGCATATTTATTTGTACTTGTACAGTCCCTTTATTTTAAGATCAGAAGCAACGCGAAAAAATATTATTTTACTGAAAGAGTAGCAGACGCTTGGAACAAACTTCCAGCAGACGTGGTTGGTAAATCCACAGTAACTGAATTTAAACATGCCTGGGATAAACATAGATCCATTGTAAGATAAAATACATGAAATAGTATAAAGGCAGGCTAGATGGACCATGAGGACTTTTTCTGCCGTCAGTCTTCTATGTTTCTATGTTTCTATGCTTCTATGTTTCTATGTTTCTATGTTTCTATGTTTCTATGCTTCTAGGCTTCTATGTTTCTATTTTATGTACCCCTTGTCTGGGGTGTTGTAGGGTCTCTTGCTCGAGCAGAGGGTTGGACTAGATGACCTAGAAGGTCCCTTCCAACTTTAAGAATAAATAAACAAACTTGGCAACTTTAAGACTACAGTAGTGGACTTCAACTCCCAGAATTCTCCAACCAGCATAGCTAGATGGCTGGAGAATTTTGGGAGTTGAAGTGCCAAGTTTGAAGACCTCTGCCTTATAACGAGCCAAGATCTCCCCCAGCCAATGGGAGTCTCTCCAGCAAAAGAACTGTGCGTCCAAGTGAAGAAAGCAAAGATTTTTATGAGGAAAGGAAAAAAAAGACATTTTTTCCCCTTTCACGTGGGCTGGAAGTTTCCCCCATTCTCTCTCTCTCTCTCTCTCTTTCTTCCTTCCTTCCTTCCTCCTTTTCTTCCCTTCCCCTCCCTTCCCTATCCTTTCTTTCTTTCTTTCCTTCCTTCTTTCTTTTTTCTTCCTTTCTTCTTTCTTTCTTTCTTTCTTTCCACTCCCCTCCCTTCCCCCTCACTCAATCTTTCTTTCTTCCTTCCTTCCTTCCCCTCCCCTTCCCCCTCCCTATTTCTTTCCTCCCTCCCTCCCTCCTTCTTTCTTTTTTCTTCCTTCCTTCCTTCCTCCTTTCTTTCCCATCCCCTCCCCTCCCTTCCCCTTCCACCTCCCCCTTTCTTTCTTTCTTTCTTTCTTCCTTCCTTACGCTCCCTCTTCCTTCCTTTCTTTCTTTCTTTCTCTTCTTTCCTTTCCCCTCCCTCTTTCCTCCCTCCCTCCCTCTTTCCTTCCTTCTTTCCTTCCTTCCTTCCTTCCTTCTTCCTTCCTTCCTTTCTCAATCTTTGAAGTCCATAAGTCTTAAAGTGCCCAAGTTTGGAGACCTCCGCGGCCTCATCCCATTCTGGATGCATGGGGCAATGCCCACCGCCTTTGGTCCGGCTCCGTTTCCCCAGCGCCCGGGGCTTTGCCCTCTCCGCTCACCCGATGTGTTTCCTCCGCAGCTCGACGGTCTCCGCTTTGCTGTACAGCTCCATCCTCCTCCCGATCGCTCCCCAAAGCTCTCCCGCCCTTGGCAGCCGTCGGGGAGTCGCTGGGTGCCAGTCCGGCCGGCGAGAGGCATCTTCCTTATATCCCGCGCCGCCCGGTTGCCGGACTCCGCCTCCGCCGCCCGCTGCCAACCGTCCTTGCCCGTCCCGGAGCCTCCCAGGCCGGGCCGCTCCAGCCGGGCTGGTTTTCTCCCCCCGCTTAGACGGTCATGTGCAGAGCGAGTGATTCCCCCTCCGCCTCCCCAGGCTATTTATCCCTCCTCCGCCTGTGGTGCCGCCGGCAGGAGACGGTCCGCGAAGGGGCGGCTGGCTCGAGGTTCCCTCAGGAGAAGATCCAGGAGACGGTGAAGTAGATTTGCTTTCATTCCAGGCGTTAAAATAGTCAGTTCACTCAACTATCCGAACTAGACTGTGTTGTTTCTCATAGATACATAATACTGTATATGTATCTATTTATCTCTATCTATTATCTATCCTCTCTCTCCGCCCCCCTCCCATCAAGGATCCGCTACCAGCTGCATGGGCTGCCGGGGGGCCACAACACACATCGTCCGTCTGTCTGTCTGTCTGTCTGTCTGTCTGTCTGTCTGTCTGTCTGTCTGTCTGTCTGTCTGTCTGTCTGTCTATCTGTCTATCTGCCTATCTATCTGTCTGTCTCTCTGTCTGTCTGTCTGTCTATCTATCTATCATCTATCTATCTATCTATCATCTATCTATCTATCTATCTATCTATCTATCTATCTATCTATCTATCTATCATCTATCTATCTATCATCTATCTATCATCTATCTATCATCTATCTATCTATCATCTATCCATCTATCTATCTATCCATCCATCCATCCATCTATCATCTATCTATCTATCCATCCATCCATATCGATCGATCGATCGATCGATCCATCTATCCATCCATCTATATCATCTATCATCTACCTATCATCTATCCATCCATATCTGTCTGTCTGTCTATCATCTATCTATCTATCTATCTATCTATCTATCTATCTATCTATCTATCTATCTATCTATCTATCTATCTATCTATCTATCTATCTATCTATCTCTATTATCTATCTATCTATCCACCCACCCACCCATCCATCCATCATCAATCAATCAGTCTATATCCACCTACCTATCATCTGTTTACCTGTCTATAGCAATAGCATTTAGACTTATATACCTCTTCCCAGTGCTTTATAGCCCTCTCTAAGCAGCTTACAGAGAGTAAGCATATTGCCCCCAATATTCTGAGTCCTCATTTTACCGACCTTGGAAGGACGGAAGACTGAGTCAAGCTTGAGTCTACCTTGTCATGATTATATAGTGTATATTGGAAGTGGCGACCCTTTGAGAGCTGTCTGCAACAAAATGTCATTTCAATGTATGCTGATTAGCGTACATTCAAAGTGACAATAAAAGCTATTCTATTCTATGCTATTCTATGCGATTGTATTCTTCTACATTTTTTTTCAGTCTTAAATTTTCCCACACGCTTCTATTGATCTGAATGGATCAAAAGCAACAGAGAGAAAGCAGGCGGGGAAATCACATTGATGGAGCTTTCAGTTTGAAGAAAGGACTCAAAACATTTAGTTCATTCCACTTCTTCATGTTTAATTCTTTGAAAAATGATCTTCTAAGACACCAGAGGAACATTAAAGGTTTCAAGCAATACAACCAACCTGTAGCTGATGAGTTGGAATTCCGGCGCAGACTTAACATTGTTCACTAGACTGAAAACAGTATCACAACACATCTTGTTTTGATTATGTCTATTGTGTTTTACTGACTCTTATTTTCAATTGTGATAATCATACATTCCTGACTTGTTATTTGTGTTCCATTTGTGGTAATCACACACACACCTATTTGTCCTAAGCCTTTCGAGATTCCTTTGGGGAGATGCTGTTCCGTCGGGCTCCCTGATAGACTCCTCCCAAAAATTCACAGCTACAAATTTCAGACACACGTTTGAAAATTCAAAACAATGTTCTTTATAATGAAAATTCACTTAACCTAAGCCCTCTTTTGGTATAGCAAAGAGCACTCGTCTCCAAACAAACTGGTCATTTGTGCAAGTCCCTTATCAGTTCTGAGATACTTAGCTTGCAGCTGTGGGGCAATTCACAGTCCTTCTTCTTTCACAAAGTGAAACACACTTTGCTCTGGTTTAGTTTCAAAGCGGGGAAAAATCAGCACACAAAAAGTCAAAGTCAGTAAAGCAGGCACGAAACACAACGATCAGATAATCCTCCACAATGGCCAAACCCACAGGCTGCTATTTATAGCAGCCTCACTAATTACCACAGCCCCACCTAACCACAGGTGGCCTCATTTTCTTTGATAATAATCTCTCAGTTGTTGCTGCCTATGCATCGCTCTCCGCATGCGTGGCTGTATCATTCACTCTTGTTCCGAATCCAAGGAGGAGCTAGATAATTGATCTCCTTCTGAGCTGTCTGCCACACTCTCCTCCTCCCTGTCACTCATGTCTTCTTGGTCAGAGGAGCCTTCATCAGTAGATTCCACCGGGAGCAAAACAGGCCTGCGGCATGTGGATGTCTCCCCCACATCCACAGTCCTTGGGGCAGGAGCTGGGCCAGAGCTAACCACAACAGATGCCAGAATGCTAGTTGTGCAGGAGTCAGGTACGTCCAATAGACTTTCAAATCCTCTAATTGGCATCCCTGATGGTCATTTATTTGTTTGTTTAAAAAAAACCTGAAAAGATTTTGGAAATCATTGATTTCTAAGGCATCAAAACTCCAATATTTCATGTGAATGTCCTGTTGAACCAGTACATATTTATTTATCTTCTGAAGCAACATAAGTGGCTTGTTCTCAAATATGAAATATTAATAGCTTTTATTTACTTCTTCAGCCTATGTCCCAAAATTTATCAGGAAAGACTTAATGAACTCCATCTGTATAGTCTTTAGGACAGAAGGGAAAGGGGGGACATGATCGAAACATTTAAATATGTTAAAGGGTTAAAAAAGGTTCAGGTGGTATGTGCGTTTAATAGGAAAGTGAACACAAGAACAAGGGACACGCCAGTGAAGTTAGTTGGGGGAAAAGATCAGAAGCATCGTGAAAAAATATTATTTTACTGAAAGAGTTGTAGACGCTTGGAAGAAACTTCCAGCAGACGTGGTTGGTAAATCCACAGGAACTGAATTTAAACATACCTGGGATAAACATAGATCCACCCTAAGACAAAATACAGGAAATTGTATAAGGGCAGACTAGATGGACCGTGAGGTCTTTTTCTGCCGTCAATCTTCTATGTTTCTATGTTTCTAAAAGTGCTTTTTCAAGAGCTTATACTTATTTAATCTGGTTGTATTTTTATAAAAAAAAATACCAGTGCTAGAAAGAATATTGATATGACTTCAACTAAAGCAATATTTCAGATTCTTCCCTCCGACACAAAATGTCCATTCATGGACCATGAATGTGAACAAATACATTCAGTCTTTTTCTAGGATAAATCAGGAATTATTAAAGAAGTTTTGGCCACTGGAGAGAAGTCAAACTATAGTAAAAATGAAAGATCACCAGTCAAACACAAGCCACCAAATTGAGTAAACAAAGCTTTAGCCTCAAGGTCATATGAATATGCAATGAATGTCTGTCCCAAGGACATGTCTTTGGATTGGATTGTTCCGAAAGAAACAATTGAGCTATTGACTTAACTGAACTTCATATAAGAGCTGAGCCAATTTCTTCAGATGAGGTTGTTTGAGGGCAGCAGGCAAGAAAACAAATCCCAACCCCAGAACATTAATATGTTGTGGCTTGCTGAGGCAGGAATTCTTTGTTTAATATTTTTATTCTGATTAACAACGTATCACTGGAAGATTACGTATGTTGGGTTTGTTTGCAAAAGCACCAACCTTCTTCCTTTGATAATTAATAAAAATCTTATTACTATAATACCTAACACTGGTCCTTATGGTTATTTTGAAGATAAATGAATGACAGGTTTCTAGGATTATAGAAAGTTATAAGAAATAATTGATGCTATTTTGGGATGTCATGCTATTTTTCAACCGTATGGGTTTTTTAAAAAAAAATCTTTATTTACATATAGGAAAAAAACATTTAAAAACCTACATATAGACAAAAAATATAAAAATACAGACGAATCATACATATACATACAAGTATACAAAAAGAATATTATTAATATATCTGTTGTGGTTGGCTCTGGCCCAGCTCCTGCCCCAGGGAATGGGGAGGTGGCTGCAGGGGAAACTTCAACATGTCACAGGCCTGTGTTATTGCCGACAGAATCAGATCACAGTTTAGTTTCCTCGGACAAAGAAGAAGGTGGGAGTGACTTGGCAGAGGAGGGCTTGGCACACAGCCAAGACAGTCAATCTCCCTTATCTTCTATTGCTTCAGATGATGACATTTTGGACCCATGCAAGCACAGAATTATGCGTAGAAGAGACCAAGTAAGAACATATTACAGGAAATAAGGGGGGCACCTCTGTTTGGGTGGGGCTCCAGTAATTAGGGCTGCTGCTATAAATAGCAGCATGTGGGTTTGGCCATTGTGGAAGAATATCTGTTGCAGTTTCGTCAGGAATCTTGTGTGCTGGACTTTGTTGCTTTTTCACGCCTTTGAAACCAAAGCAGAGCAGCCTGTGTGTGTGTCTCACTTCATTGGAAGAAGAAGGGGTGCGAAGTTTCTTCACAGCTGCTGGCTAAGTACTTAATGATTGCTTAAGGGAAATTGTACAGACTACTCGGTTGTTTTGGGAAGAGTGCTCTTTGCAATACAAAAAGAGTGCTTTGTTTATTTTGCATTTTGTGATAAAGAACATTGTTTTGAATTTTCAAACGTGTGTGTGTCTGAAATTTGTACCCTTGAATTTTCAGGAGGCTCCTATCAGAGAGCCCGGCAGAACAATATCTAAACTGAAGAATTTAACACCTAACATGTGGGTCAACTATCCTGTTGGCCCTTGTTCATTACAACCTGCATATATCAATCTATATCAGTTTCAGACTTTATTATAGATTACATCCCACAGAGTGGGTCTTCTCCGGGTCCCGTCAACCAAACAATGTCGCTTGGCAGGACCCAGGGGAAGAGCCTTCTCTGTGGCGACCCCGGCCCTCTGGAACCAACTCCCCCCAGAGATTAGAATTGCCCCCACCCTCCTTGCCTTTCGTAAGCTGCTTAAAACCCACCTCTGCCGCCAGGCATGGGGGAACTGAGATATACTTTCCCCCTAGGCCTTTAAAATTTTATGCATGGTATGTCTGTATGTATGATTGGTTTTTACATAATGGGTTTTTAACTGTTTTTAGTATTGGATTATTGTTATACACTGTTTTATTACTGTTGTTAGCCACCCCGAGTCTGCGGAGAGGGGCGGCATACATATCCAAGAAATAATAATAATAATTCCTGTTTATACATTTCACATTTCACTGTCTAACTGTTTCTAATTCATATTGTTTTTAGTACAGGTTAACCAATAAATGGTTTGCAATAAATGGTCTGCATTGGCTGCCAATTGGTTTCCGGACTCAATTCAAAGTGTTGGTTATGGACCTATAAATAATAAATAAAATAATAAATAAATAATAAAACCCTACATGGCATCGGACCTTGCGGGACCACCTACTACCAGTGTCCAGTTAGGTCCCACAGAGTCGGCCTTCTCCAGGTCCTGTCAACTAGACAATGTTGTTTGGCGGGATGTAGGGGAAGAGTCTACTCAGTGGGGGCTCCGGCCCTCTGGAATCAGCTCCCCATGGAGATTTGTACTGCCCCCGCCCTCCTCGCCTTTCTTAAGAGTCTTAAGACTCATTTATGTCATCAGGCTTAGCCCCTGACCAACGGATGATCATATGATTGCTGTATGAATGGGTGTGATTGATTTTTAATTTAATTAGGGATTTTAGATTGCTTTGTAATTTTAATTTAATTGGATTAGTTTTATTGTAATTTACTGTTTTTTTAATATGTTGTAAGCTGCCCCGAGTCTTCGGATAAGGGCAGCATAGGAATCCAATGAATAAATAAATAAATAATAAATATGATTGACAGTGGCTTGTCTGTTTGTTTTGTTCGTAATCATGGTTAAAATATTTATAAGATTTCCAATTTTATCTATTCATTTTCCTTTTGAAACATGTAGAATCTTTAATTTAAAAAAAAAAAAAATGGCTCAACCCCTTGTTATTCATCCAGTTGGCCATACTGAAACATGTTCTAAAGCTTTGTTCTTTGCATATTTATTTATTTATTCAATCTCTATGCTGCCCATTCCCAGTGGGACTCAGGGCGGCTATATATATATATATTGTTTCCTCTTCCAAACTGACCTCGTCCTTCCAATTTAGACCCTTGGCTTATAATACACAGACACCACACAACAATAAAGTACAGACAGAGAGGGGCGGCATACAAATTATTATTATTATTATTATTATTATTATTATTATTATTATTAATTGTCTTAATCAGATCAGCTAGAATTGAATTATTCTGGCCACTCTTTGTAATGTATTAAATCAGGGTCTGATTTTACAGTGTGAAATTCCCAGCTAGCTGGACTTTGTTACTATATGCAGATCTTCTGTGAACATGGGATGGAGGAACCCAGTGAGAACTGATTAGAATGAGGATATGCTGATGAAAGAAATTACTACTTTCAGTAGGTCAGTGACCAGTGATTAAATATTGTTTATGTTCTTGCATGAAATTTATTTATGAAGTTTATCCACCCCTTAATTCAGAAACCAGTGGCAATTCAAATATATTATTGTTGTAATATGTTTTTAATAACACAAATAACTTTACATCTCCTTAACACATTGATAACTTAATTAACTTTAACTAATGACTTAATAGCTCTGACTTACAGTTAATAATGTAGACCAAAACAAGCATCAATGATTTCACAGCTAAATCTTTCAGACAAGTATTTTTACAGCCTTTCACATCGCCCCCAAATTAGCCTTCAACAGTCTTTGAATCAATATACTGAATTGCATAAATCTAAAATCCGGTTAAGCAAGTATATCACAGCAACAAATATATCCATAATCCGTGTCAGTTATATACAACAACAACAAAAAAGATGAAGGTGCTTTAAAACCTCACAAATACTGGGTCTCTGCTCATTTAATTATGTCTATGAAATACTACTTTTACAAATATTCCACAGCTAAACACATAAATAACAAAGGAAAGTAGAAAACAAATAACCAAGGAGTTATTTTATTACCTTAATCTATTGTTCCTTATTAATCAGCCCCTGCCCTATTGAACTAAGACTGCCGAATATTATTAAGGCTCAGTCCTGGGCCAGGATTCTAATTTTAGGACTCAATATCTCATTTGATCCTACTTGGCTTGACGCCTCTGCTGTTGTCAGGCAGCTACTGATACTGTACCTGCGTGGAAGAATTTGCAATCTTGGCATCTCTGTTGAATTTAGGCTATTTAAATCTAGAAAAGGCCAAATCAGTGATAAAGGATTAAGGATTTGGATTGCCAAAATGCTCCTCAATTCTGTTGCCAATTGCAAGACCTTTACCAAGGGATATCTATGCACTCCAACCCTAAGCAAATACAGATGGATCTTTTCCAGTGTCCTTTGATGCCCTCTCTTCAGCATTGCTGGCGGGAAGATTTCAAGGGAGTTGTTTACAGAGAAATGATACTTGTGGATCCAGGCATCAATTTGTCCATATCCTCATAGAAACATAGAAGACTGACGGCAGAAAAAGACCTCATGGTCCATCTAGTCTGCCCTCATTGTATTTTATCTTACAATGGATATATGTTTATCCCAGGCATGTTTAAATTCAGTTACTGTGGATTTACCAACCACGTCTGCTGGAAGTTTGTTCCAAGGATCTACTACTCTTTCAGTAAAATAATATTTTCTCACGTTGCTTTTTATCTTTCCCCCAACTAACTTCAGATTGTGTCCCCATGTTCTTGTGTTCACTTTCCTATTAAAAACACTTCCCTCCTGAACCTTATTTAACCCTTTGACATATTTAAATGTTTCGATCCTGTCCCCCCTTTTCCTTCTGTCCTCCAGACTATACAGATTGAGTTCATTAAGTCTTTCCTGATACGTTTTATGCTTAAGACCTTCCACCATTCTTGTAGCCCGTCTTTGGACCCATCATAAAGCAGTGATGGGAAACCTTTTTTTCCTCGGGTGGTGAAAGAACCTGGGCAAGAATTATCATGCATGCGCGAGTGCCGACACCCATAATTCAATGCCTGGGGAGGGTGAAAACAGCTTCCCCCGCTTCCTCGAGGCCCTCTGGAGTATGGAAATTGCCTGTTACCCAATTTCTGGTGGGATCAGAATGCTCGTATTTTGCTCCTCCCAGGCTCCAAAGGCTTCCCTGTGTTGTGGTTAGCTCTGGCCCAGCTCCTGCCCCAAGGACTGTGGATGTGGGGGAGACATCCATATGCCGCAGGCCTGTTTTGTTCCCGGTGGAATCTGCTGATGAAGGCTCCTCTGACCAAGAAGATATGAGTGATATATGTGTGGCAGACAGCTCAGAAGGAGATCAATTATCTAGCTCCTCCTTGGATTCTGAACAAGAGTTAATGATACAGCCACGCATGCGGAGAGCGATGCATAGGCAGCAACAACTGAGAGATTATTATTATCAAAGAAAATGAGGCCACCTGTGGTTGGGTGGGGCTGTAGTAATTAGTGAGGCTGCTATAAATAGCAGCCTGTTGGTTTGGCCATTGTGGAGGTTTACCTGATTATTGTGTTTCGTGCCTGCATTGCTGACTTCGACCTTTGTGGGCTGCTTTTCCCCCGCTTTGAAACTGAACCAGAGCCAAGTGTGTTTCACTTTGTGGAAGAAGAAGGACTATGAATTGCCTCACAGCTGCAAGCTAAGTATCTCAGAACTGATAAGGGACTTGTACAAATTACCTGTTTGTTTGGAGACGAGGGCTCTTTGCTATACAAAAAGAGCGCTTCGTTTATTTGCATTTTCGGTATAAAGAACATTGTTTTGAATTTTCCAACGTGTGTGTGTCTGAAATTTGTGTCTGAATTTTCGGGAGGATTCTGCCAGAGAGCTCGACAGAACACCCTGGAGCCGGGAAAAGTCCCCTTCCATCCCCCTCAGGCTCTCTGGAAGCCAAAAATGCCCACCCAGATCCTCTGTGCGAGCCAAAAATCAGCTGTCTGGCACACACATGGACATTGGAGATGAACTAGGGCAGTGATGGGCAACCTTTTGAGCTTGGTGTATCAAAATTCGCCAAAAAACCGAGCATAACTCGGGTGGTGTGTCACCTTAAGAAAAAAACCATAATTTTGTGATATTTATAGTTTAAATAACAAATATGTATAATTATTTAACTTACCTGCTCAGTGACTTCTTTGTTAATCTGTCAGTTGGTTTCTGATTGATCAGATTGTAAAAATATGTTTCAAAGCGCCAGAATAGAAGTTTTAGTTCCTAACATTTGTCTTTTCCCATGGTTTTAGGAGACTCCTGTGAAATGGTTGTTCAACTCCCAAAGGAGTCCCAATCCACAGGTTGAGAACCACTGAAAAATTCAGCAAGAAAAGTTTCAAAATAGAGCCAAGAATCCCTTAACAATTTTTCTTGCACAGCAACCTAAATTTGGGGCTCAATTGTAATTGCAATTCGAGGACTACCTAATGACATTTATAATCATGATAGTTTCTGACACTGGATTACACTAGGATGGGAAATACGAGGTGAAACGGGATGTACCAGAAACTCAAATATACTGCTCAAAAAAATAAAGGGAACACTTAAACAACACAATATAACTCCAAGTAAATCAAACTTCTGTGAACTCAAACTGCCCACTTAGGAAGCAACACTGATTGACAATCAATTTCACATGTTGTCAGCACATTCAACTTTGTACAGAACAAAGTATTCAATGAGAATATGTCATTCATTCAGATTTAGGATATATTTTTTGAGTGTTCCCTTTATTTTTTTTTACCAGTGTATTTTTTCTCAAAGCGTGTGTGCACACTTGTGTGCATGCTTGTTTCTCTCTCTCTCTCGGCGTGTGTGCATTCTTCATATATGAAACGTTGGCGATCTGATCAGGGTGCGTTTCCTCCCTCCCTCTGCCTGTGTCGGAAAAAAATATACTGGAAGCTCCTTGAAACCAAACTCAGCGGAGCCTTATTTTACAAACGAAACGTCTCATTCCGTCCAGCCCAGTGACTTTGCCTAGCTCTCCCCCATACTGCTACCACTTCAGTGCTGTGCTCACTACAGAAGCGCCTGCCTAGGGCCGGGACCATCTTGCAAAAGCGCTTCTTCCTCTCCACGAAATAGGCGCATCGCCCCGGCTGAGGAAGAGACGGCACTTCAATGGCAGGCACCACCATCTTGTCTACAGGTGTCACTATCGTGGCTCCTCCCCCTTTCTCCTCCTCCTCCCCTCCCACTCACCCCTATTCCACCGGATGGCGCTTTGCTTGCTCCTTCCCCGCCCTTCCTGCTCTTGCTCTTTACTGGCTCTCCCCCGCCCCCTGCTCTCCGCCCCCCGCGGGAGCAGGGCGCCAAACTTAAAGCGCAAGATGGCGTCAGAGAGCCTCTTCAGCCAGTTGGTGCCCGTGCAGGTGAAATGCCAGGGTTGCGAGGAGAGGTGAAGCGCCGGCGTGGCTTTTCTTCCTTTGGCCGCGTGTCACTGAAAATGGCTACGCGTGTCAGTGCTGACACGCGTGTCATAGGTTCGCCATCACTGAACTAGGGCAATGGCTCATGTGCTAGTAGAGCACCCGTGTACCCGTGCCATAGGTTCACCATCACTGCTATAAATTGCCCTTTTTTACGTGTCTTCAAGACGTGCTTTGAACTTCCCAATCATCTCTAAATTTGGGGGTCATCCTGAGACATTTATATTTATTTCTTTTTAAGGGATGGTAACTTTACATTCAGGTGTTTTCATAAAGCCACGCAGTTGTGCAACATTTAATCAGAAACGTTATCTTATTGTCTTGTTGTTTTCCCCCTTGATAAGGAATTGCTGTATCACACAATTTCTCTTTTTCTGCTGCAAGGGCAGGTCAAAGGCTGTAAGGAAGATGTTTGATTTGCCTTCAGATTTACAGTATATCTTGCTTCCACTGCTTTGTAAGTGTCTTTACCTCTTTCTCTCTCTTAATATGACTTGTAAGAATCTCCGAGACTTCTGAGAAGAATGGAGCGGTTTTGGCTCCTTTTTAATGTTCTGTGTCTTGTCTGTGTTTTTGTTTTGTCTCAAAATTAAAAATCAATAAAAACATTTTTAAAAAGAAGAAGAAGAAGAAACCCAGCAGGTTGTTTGGAGAACTGTCAGTGGAAATTTTGAGTATTTTGGAGAACCAGCAAGTAACCACCTCTGGCTGGCGCCAGAGTGAGGTGGGAATAGGGATTTTGCAATGTCCTTCTCCCAGGAGTTGGCGGGGAGAATGGGGATTTTGCGGTATCCTTGTCCTGCCATGCCCAACAAGTCACGATTTTCTAATAGAGAACCATATTGTTTTCTGTTCATAATTTCCCACTTTCTGAAAATTTCAAGCAAATCACTGCAAGCATTTGGGTTGCTCTCCTTATCGGCAATCTAGTTCCAAAACACGGATACTGATCCTAATGTAAATAAAAAGCAACAAAGTTCAAGTATTTTTTTTCATAGTGTACCAGGAAACAAACAAGTGCTATATGGTTCCTTGTCAGCATCTGCCACCTGTTGGCGAGATATCACCCATGTGGTTCATTTATTTACTTTTATTTTATTTATTTATTTTGTCCAATACACAATAATACACAATGAAGGTTATAGAGGATATAGTAGAGAAGCAATACGAGATATAGGAGAGACTATAGGACAGGGGATGGAAGGCACTATAGTGCGCTTATGTACGCCCCTTACTGACGTCTTAGGAATCTGGAGAGGTCAACTGTGGATAGTCTTAAGGGTAAAATGTTGGGGGTTAAGGGATGATACTACGGAGTCCGGTAATGAGTTCCACGCTTCAACAACCCAATTACTAAAGTCATAGTTTTTATAGTCAAGTTTGGAGCGGTTTGGAGTCTACGGAGAGGGGTGGCATACAAATCTAATAAATAATAATAATAATAATAATGTTAAGTTTGAATTTGTTGTGTGCTCTTGTGTTGTGGTTGAAACTGAAGTAGTCTTTGACAGGCAGGACATTGCAACATATGATCTTGTGGGCAATCTTCTTTTAAATCTTAAATGTTTTAAACTTACTCGGATTATTTATGATTTGTTTTTTCTCTGCTGTGAGCCGCCCTGAGTCCTCGGAGAGGAGCGGCATACAAATCTAAATAATAAATAAATAAATAAATAATAAATATTTAGAACATGTTTAAGGCGTCGTAGTTCTAAGCTTTCAAGACCCAGGATTGTAAGTCTAGTTTTGTAGGGTATTCTGTTTCGAGTGGAGGAATGAAGGGCTCTTCTTGTGAAGTATCTTTGAACATTTTCAAGGGTGTTAATGTCTGAGATGTTCATGAAGCACAATAAGCAATTAGTAAGCCTGGAAAGGGAAGAGTTTTAATTTAGATGACTAAAAGACCTCCCATTTACACATTTTTCATTTACAGCCAATATTCTTGCAAATAGCTACAACATATATCTGGTAGTCCATTTATTAGTATGCTTGGCTGAGATTTTATCATAGATCCTATATGGAATAGAATAGAATAGAATTCTTTATTGGCCAAGTATGATTGGACACACAAGGAATTTGTCTTGGTGCAGATGCTCTTGGTGTACAAAGATACTTTTGTTAAGAACCATGAGGTACAACACTTAATGATTGTCATAGGGGTCTAATAAGTAATCAGGAAACAATCAATATTAATAAAAATCTGAAGGATGTAAGCAACAAGTTACAGTCATACAGTTCTTCGTGGGAGGAAATGGGTGATAGAAATGATGAGAAAAAACTATTAGAAATAGAAGTGCAGACTTAGTAAAACGTTTATTTAAAATTCAACTCAGTTTCTAAAGAAGCAACTTTTTACTTAGTTATTCATATTTTAACAGCGGCCAGGATAGTTTATGCACACAATTGGAAGGGAGAAAATACTCCCAAAGAAGAAGATGTAATAAAAAAAAAATTAGACTGTGCAGAGATGGATAGGATGATAAGACAGTTGAATAATCAAGAAGAATCTGAATTTTATATTATTTGGAATAAAGTTTATATGTGGATAGATAAAAATAAAAATTAAATATCATGAGAAAGTATGAATATATTGAATGACTTTATATTTTTTCTTTTTTATTAAATTAATTAATTAATTAATGTCTGAACAATATTCTTCTTTCCACTTAGATTAATATGTTGATTTAATGAATTAAGAATATACTCTTTTTCTGTATTAAAAATTAACTTCTAAGATGAGAGGGGTAATTGTAACCCCTACTACATGTTAAGTGTTTGTATGTTTGTGTGTGATTTTTATGGAAAATTAATAAAAGTTTATTATTTTTTTAAAAAAGCAACTCAATTATGGAGAAATGTAATGAATATAATAAATGTATATATAGAAATTAATAACCAAAATGTATTTAAAAGATAGCATTTCTTACTATCTTGTAAAATGTCAGGAATGTGATTTTTATTTGGTTGAAAAGAGAACAGTGCTATTCTTTATAACTTCTGCAATGCCTCAATAATGCATGAATCAATATTTCCTGGAGTAAGAGGAAGCTATTTATACATCAGAAGTATATTTGGCATCTGCCTGGCTGCTAAGAATTTCTTGGAACGTGAATGGATTGTTCTTCAACTGTTAAATCAGGCCCAATTCTAGTAGGACTTTGTTGGATATTCTTTTAGTCATATTTCTCCTGAGATTAGCTCCCAGTAGAGCTGAGTGATTAAAACCATTGTGAATTCAAATGTTTATAAAATTATTCCAATGTTATATGAATTATGTCTTCATTGTCCAGTGCAAATAATTCTTTATATTGTATATTAAAACTGGCAAAAGGTTTGTGCAAGAGAATTTTGAAAGATAATGGGTTCTAAGCATAGTTCCCTCTAAGCTGAGCAGTGAGCAATGGCTCACTTAAAAATCATCATCAACTCAGAGTTTTTCAAACCTGCCCAGAAGCCGAGAGGGAAAGAGTGAGAGGGAAAGAGTGCCGCCCAGTCCCGAAGGGACTGCCGCTCAGACACTATACTTTTCCGCCCACCCCAAAAAAAAATTAGAGGGAACACTGGTTCTAAGTATTAAAAAATAGATTAATACATTTTACAGAAGACTACCAATGAAATATAGTTCAGGAAAACCTTTTTTTAAAGTATTGCATATTTTTACAACCAAAGTCAAGCAAATAATGTTTACAACATGGAAAACCAATCTCAGAGATAAGATTCAGAGTTTAATAATTACAGTACACACTTTTACATTATGAAAATAAGTCATAAATAGTGTAAAAATAATTCTGAAGTTCAACTTCTCACAAAGTTGGGACAAAAACCAAATACAAAACTAAAACAGGAGCAATTAAAATATAAGCATAAGAAGATGGGTTTTTTAAAAAGAAAATAATCCATCCTATTTGATAAAAAGCTCAGTCCTGCTTTAATTCTTAACCAGAGGCTACAACAATACAAAAATTAATATCAAGTTAAAATGGTGGCTTAAAAACATATTGTTCTTACCATGATATTATAGCTAGAATGTGATATGAAAATGTCTTACAGTATTAATGGTTTATTCAAAGAAGGAATAATTTTCTCCCAAATGACAAATTTTTGCTTTTAACAGATATCATTATGAAATATGAAAATACCTGCACATACAGATACATTATAAAAAAGTAAAAAAGCAAATAAAATACAGTATTTTCCAAAACAAGCAGACAAATAAACAAAAACAACCTAACCCCAAAACAGATACATACACCTTTAAAAATAGGTTGTAAATTATTATAGTTTCCCAACATGTACAACGTTATAATATCCACAATGAACAAGTCCACTCCATTGACCTGTATGACCATATTTGTTCCATTTCACTTGTTCAAGACAGTGAACCAGGACAAGCTCGGACAACATTAAAAATATGTTTAAAAAATCATACATTCACCCCCAAATGAAATGTTTTTAAAAAAATATCACCAGTACCAAATACAACTGCTGGGAACTGTTGAAGTTTCATTTAACTTCATTAAACATATATAGTAAGATTGAATAAGGCCCCTATTATTTAAAGGAAAAAAAAGATGCCTTTCAATAGTAATTTTTAAAAAAAATAATTTTTCCACCCTGTCCATTGTTTACTAATTGTTTGGAAAACTTTGTCTTGTGTTCAGAGAGCTATATTGAGAAAACATTTATATATATCTAGCCAGTTTTTGGACAGGCTGGAAAAAACCATTTCAATTTTAATTAGTGCTTTTGGACTGCACCAGTAGAAGTTTAAACCAATTTCGTTGTGTACACAATGTATAATGATATTAAAGGCTTTGAAACTTAAATCGATATGAATGAATCATTTTATTTTTATTTTTATTTGTTATTGTTGTTTTAAATCACTACAATCCAAAAGTTTGGGTAGGTTTTTGCTGTATGACTTACACATAGTGGGGAAAAAGGACAAGGAAAAAAAACTTCAGCACTTAATAGCGATATTAATAACTGAAATTCGAGAATAAAGAGCCTGCTAACTTCTTCTAATATATTTTTTAAAGGCTTATTGTATAAAAACTGCAAATCATTAACAGAGAAAAGATACGGATAAAATCACATAATAAAATAGTAATGATAATTAGGAGGCTTGCAAAAAATGTATAATCTTAACCTTATATATCTGAAGTTGTCCATTATTCCATTTCCACTTAAAATTATGATACAAAACAATTCTGTTATACAAACAAACCGAATAACATATTTTTATGGCTAACAATACTCTATAAAAACAAGGCTTCCATCCAGGCATATCAACTGGCCATCAGGGATGTCCAACCTGATTCCTAGATTGTCTCTGGCCTATTTCTTAAAGTGTCTTAATATTTTGGCACTTTTTATTTCAGCAAATATGAAGCATTCAAAGATTTTCAGCACTGTACATAATACTGTCTGGAGAAGACAGTTTTAATTCAAGTTTTTATTGACACATATAAAGGTAAACAGGAATAGTTACCTTTTTCAGCGCTTCTCTTTTAAATAGTTTATAAATAGTAAAGAATAGAGTACCTACTATCACTTCAGAGCACAGACCAAGTTTCCTTGATGTGATTAAACTCATCACAAGAGCATATCTCTGCAAGTCCACTATGTTACATATAGTGATATTGATATTGATAGGCTTTTCATTTTTATAGTAGAGAGCAATATATTGGTCTGTTTTTCTAAATTACCAATGAGATAAGATCAGCAAAAGAAATATTTAGCTTTGGGTATTATGAGCTACGGTTGACACTTTATCCTTACTATAATGTCTTCTACACATAATACTTCACTTTGTGGACTTTAAAATGAAACACCTTAAGGGATTTCAGGAAAGATTCAAAAAGATGTTGTTATTTTGTACCTATGAAAAACAGTACCCAATAAATGTTGCTGGGAGGGAAAACTTCCAAAGATAAAGTAATTAGGATAGTTAGAAATGGGAAGTAAAAAATATATACTGCTCAAAAGAATTAAGAGAACACTCAAATAACACATCCTAGATCTGAATGAATGAAATATTCTCACTGAATACTTTGTTCTGTAAAAAGTTGAATGTGCTGACAACAGCATGTGAAATTGATTGTCAATCAGTGTTGCTTCTTAAATGGATAGTTTGATTTCACAAAGTTTGATTTACTTGGAGTTATATTGTGTTATTTAAGTGTTCCCTTTATTTTTTTTTTTAACAGTGTATATTGTTTCAGGATATAAAAATAAAAATAGGGAAAAAAATTTGCAAGTTTAAAAATGAAAGAAAAAAATGCAATTTAAACTCTAATATATTAGCACAAATGACTAATTTGAAGGAGCTTTGCAAGAATAGAAAACATTTTAGCACCAAACTAATTCTTAAATATCAACATAAAGGCACTACAAAGTCTTCAGAAAACAACTACACAACCAGACTAAGCACATTTTTGTTTTTAACAGGCATTTTTGTGGAACCAGGCACCATTGTGTTATCTTCTACTTCTCTTCAAAATCTAACTAGTCAAATTATCATGTAGCTTTATCACAATTATATCAATATAATGGGACTGATTTTAACAATAGAAATAAGAATTAGTCCATGAATAGCCTGAAACAGCAAGTGTTTTTTTAAAAAAATATCAGCAAACATTTTTAATGATTGCTATAGGCTGGAAAATTATATCTGTTATAAGACAAATTGCTGCTTCTGTTAATTTATCGCTACATGCTCATCTTTTCAGTTCATATATTGTTAATTTCCGTACAGAATAGATTCTTTTCCGTCAACCTGCACACACAGATTAATAAACCTTTGAAAATGTACAAATTCATTCTAAATGTAGTGATTGATATCCTATCATAAACTCAACTGAAAAATAAACTAACAAACCACAACAGAAACCAAGATCATAGGCCATAGGGTAAAGCCACATGTTTGATATTTCCATGTAACCCAACTATTTTTCTTCCTCATATTGTATTCATAGAGCTAGCATTACTAACTTTACAAACAAAAAGAAAGGTAATGCTTAATAAGAATATAAGGAATACTCATAGTCCCAGGTATTTTATTTTATATGTAAACTCCTATGAATAGGAGGAAAAGAACTTTAAAAATACTTTGTAAATAACACACTTGAACACTTAAGTTTATTTTTACTGGGGTCACTCGATCTTCAATGACCCTCATAAACAATCTGTTGGGAATGTACAACCCAATGTTTGGGTGTTATGCTTACATATGAGTAATATCTGATCACATCTAAGATTAAATGATTTATGGTTTGAGAAGATAGATTAATAAATAGCTTACATTATAGAGAAATACATAAAATATTGTAGGAAAAGGAGTAGCAGAGTCAAAAGAGGAATTAGCTTATAGTTTCTATATATCCACAAATAGATTTAGTCCAATCCCTCTTGAATTCAGTTGACTCTGATCTAATGACAAACTAATGCTAACCATTAGGTGAAAAGATTTCTGTGCAATAGGAATGAGTAGTAATAAATCAGTTTAATTGGACCTTAATGCATGGTCCTGATCTTACACATCTGACAAAGATTTAAGGAAGCCTATGGATGGAATTCAAACATTATCCATCAACCAGAAAAAATTGAGAGAATTGTTTCTCTCACTAGTATAGCTGTACAGATAGAATTATTTTTCCTGGATAATTGGAGGAGTCCTCAGAGTAGATCTAGGAAAATGTTTGAGGAGGAGATATTATATGCAAAAAAGAGAAAAGGATTGCTATCTTACAGAAGGAATATCTGCATTACATGAAGAAAATATATGTTAATATATCCTGAAATACATGTATTTGTGTATGTGTACACAATTATACATGCATACACAGACTAATTTTTCCTATTTTTGCACTTCAAACATTTTAATTCTACCTTTCCATGCAGACGGGACAAGTATTGATAAAAATATAATAAAACTACAAGAAAATATTCATTAAAAGCAGGCATTCATTCCTCTGAATTTCCTGAGCACTAAAACTTTTTTTAAATCTCTGCTATTGAAAGGTTATCACTGACACAGTGAAAAACTTGCTCAAATGCTCAAATGAAAGCTTCAATATTGAGAAAACAATCCCAAAAAGCAACAGAAAATTATATATATATATATATAGTATCATTATATCATATGTGGCCACCCATCTCCTCCAGTGGATTATGGGCAGTGCACAAAAGGTCTGTAAACAAAAAAATTAAATTAAAAAAGAAAATAAGGAATATACTAAGAGTATAAAATAGTAGGGAGATTTAACTAATATTTGGTACGGTGATAAATATAATTCCATTTTCAAGCTGATAAAAATGACAGCAATGGATGTTTATTTGTTAATCTAATTTTAAAATATTCCATTGACTTTTTAAAAAACTATGTGGAATTTCTTATTTGGTCAGACCTTTAAAAAGTTACAGAACATTTGTTAAATGTAATGACCATATGTACAATAACGGTATTTTCCCATCCCCAGGCAAAATAATTAGCCATGTTAATTAGCTTCTTAGAATGCCTACAAACATACATTTGAATATAACCTTAAATATAAACATATTAATAGAACAGTTCAAAACAAAGACATGAAACATATTTAAAAATAATAATAAGATGAAAGTAGCAATATATTTGAGATACGAAGTAGCCTATACTGTAGCTCCTACCAATTCCATATTATTTGGGTCCTGGAACCCCAACAGTGATGTACAATATTTTTTTTAAAAAATGAATAGGTGAACAAGTTAAAAAAGAATCTTTACTTTGGAGAAGTCCTTATATATACCTTAAAAAAATGCTGGAAAAAAATTTAAACACAAATATGTTCTTCAAAACCTGAATGTCTCTAAGCCCAAACAGCAAAGAAGGCTATTTGCTTTAACCATTGATCAATATAATTAAATATATTCTCCAAGCCCGTACACCATATGCCATTGCACAGGAATTTCTAAAATCCATGAAAACCATGAACCATGAAAAGAACCATGAAAAGAGGAAAGCATTTTATAGTGACTTTTGTCAAAGCACTTCCTCTATCACCTTTGAAAATGCAACATGTGAAGCACACGTTGTAGCAGTCTTTGAAGAGTACATTGTCCAACAGTTGATGCTAAGACCTATCATTGAATGTTCCATTTGATGTCTCTGCAACTCTTACTCATCTTACTCATAAAGCATGATCTTCATCTTCTTTCATTCTCTCGGTAAAACTATCCGACATATGCGGAAATCCATGCTTCTTGACTGTGAGCAATGCAAGCAAACAGAGGCTGATGAACAGGTATCATCCTTCTTTTTTCGCAAAGATGGTTTCATAACCCAGAAGACCGAAGGCCATCCATCGTCAGAAGGAACTGAAGTTCCTTCCAAATTCAAGAGCTTTGTGTTAATCTCCTCGCATCATTTTTTTGCAATAAGCCATGGCGTGACTCCCTTGAGATGACAGAAAGAACAATTCAATGTGTCAAGTGACGTTGGCAGCAAGCAGCCATTGTTAGCATATGACAGCAAGCAACCACTGCAGCACAACAAGCTGTTTTAGCACACAAATCATGCTTTTGCTCAAGCAAGTTTGGGGGGATCGAGCAGCGATAGAGTTTATGAGGGCGAACGTGGCAACAGAATCATTATATTCCAACGGCAATCTATTATCAAGTTCATTTGGTGGTCACAAATTAATGTAACCTAATTTATGGCACTTCTTCTCCACGCTTGTCCACAAGCCAAATAAAACAAGACTGCAACCAAAAAAGAAAAATTTAAAGTAATAAAAATATCTCAAAATGTAAAAAAAGGAAAACTACAGAAAAAAATTCAAATGTCTATGAACGATCACTCTATTGGGATTAGCTCTGTAGACAGAATATTTGGATTCTGTACATTTATTGCACCGTTTATATTTGCCAGGTTGCAGCCATATATATATACATGACTACTACAAACAAATAGAAGCAGTGCTATGTAAACATATTTCAAACTTGTAAAACCAATGCTTCCATTTTCAATTATAAATACTGGAGGTGATGTATTATATACACAACTTCATGCTTGCAAAGTTAGATTCATCACTGCAAAGAAACAAAGAAAAACATTTTAGCAATATTAGTAGTATTGTTCAAAGATATGTTTCAGCTGTATAAATAATACTAAGCTAGGTAAAGAAATATATAAGTGGAGTTCTTCCCAAAGAGAAAAGTACTCTCAGTTTATAGCAGTTATAGGAGGGAGAGTGTTGTTTTTTCCTCTCCCTTCTTCCTGTGGCAGTATTGAAAACAGGTTAGTAGTATTCCTGTCCTTGTTCTAGGGCGAACACAGCGAGACCTGAGCTGCCTTCCTTCTATAAATACTGGTGGCTGGGTGTGGTTTGATGGCTCAGCAATTGCCTGCTGTGTAGAAACTTCCTGGTGAGTCAGTGGGGTAACACCTGGGGTCGTTGATGTAACTGAGGTATGCTGATTAGTTAATGGTTGTAGATTAAGCGTGATATCCTGAGTAGTTGGAGCTTGCAGGCTACTTGATTGTTTTGCAATGTGTGTTCTGAGTCTGGTTTCAGTTTCTATAGCTGGGATACGTTTGAGGGCTGGTTTCCAGATGTCTGGTAGGCAGGAGGTATCATCCCGCTTGTTCATATTTTGGGGATGTTTTTCTATCTCGATGGCTTCCATGATTATTCTTTTGCTGTAGTGTTCTGTTTTGGAAATTAATTTGGTATTGTCAACTACTACTCAGGATATCACGCCTAATCTACAACCATTAACTAATCAGCATACCTTAGTTACATCAACGACCCCAGGTGTTACCCCACTGACTCACCAGGAAGTTTCTACACAGCAGGCAATTGCTGAGCCATCAAACCACACCCAGCCACCAGTATTTATGGAAGGAAGGCAGCTCCGCTCTCGCTGTGTTCGCCCTAGAACAAGGACAGAAACACCAGCCTGAAGATGACGAGTGGGACCTCATCGAAACGTCGCAGAAATTTCCAAATCCTACACAGGAAGAAACCCGAATATACCAAGACCATCATATATATATATATATGATTGAGAGATTAAAATGATAAGCATAAAAGTATTTGAATGATCTCACCTTTTGCCAGCAACCAGGCATTGGTAACCCATCTGGCCCCTGTTTGAATAAGAAAAATCAAAGTATACTGTTAAGTTTGATAATACACTGCACCGATGCTAACATCATTTCATGCCTCAATTGTACTTAGGAAAATGAGCAAAATCCAAACAATATAACAGATGTAGTACATGGCAATTTTTGAAATTCTTATGTATATAATCATATATTCCCCATGCTTGCAGAAGAACAATTAACTGCAACCATACGACTGTACAAATAGCTGAAGTCAATTCAGAGGAACACCATACATTAACGAATGCCTTATTCCATGCAAACATATTTATGGCTTTGATCCATATGTAATAGTGATAATGGATAACAGTTTATAATCCCAAGCATGTTATAGATCTTTTGGTTTTGAGCAGGATTAGTTGGTCCTTCTCAAGAAAATTAAATAGACTAGGAAAAATATAAAATAACCAAAACAACCTTCTATAAGCAAGCATCGTTTCTGTCTGGAATTAATTTCCCAAAATAATATAATTTAGTTATACTCAATCAGGCTGGCACATTTTTAATATGCAATGTTTGAAATTAAAAGTATATGAAGGAAAACCAAATAAATATAACTTCTCAGAAATTTGAAACGGTGGTGTCCATAACTGATGCTAATATTATTAAGCTAATAAAGAAGCACTAGACTATTGCATCTGGTTAACTTGATTGTACTTACAATTATAAAGTAAATGTTTAGGTTCTTATAAATCATCCAAAATCATCCACTTACTACTTGGGATACAAATTCTACTTCAGCTAGTTGGAAAGAATTATTTTGTCTCTTTGTTATTTGAACAATACTGGATATTGCTAATAAGGCAGAGTAACTTAATTTTAAGTTGCTATCGGTTAAATCTATGGTATCTATCTTTGACTAAATTCAGAAATTTTGTTCAAATAAGTTTTGTTCTATTGTCTTAACTTTATTCTGACTGAAAATAGAAATAATTTATTCCTATTAACCTCAGATCAATTATATCACGTTGAGTCAACATAGTCTATTTGTGCAATATTGCAAACAATGGCATATCTTTGTTCTGAAGGATAACAGACAAAATATTATTCCAATTATAAGATACTGAAATATGTTAACAGGGACTATTAAATCTCAGAATCTGAATTCTGATAATTGTGTATTTCTCATTGGGAAGGTTGTAGGATTGGTAGGATCACTACTTGGATATATGGAGAGGCTTTATGTTACAGTATTTGCTTGAAAATTATAAGAAAATGAAACATATTTGCAATGTCTAGTAAAACTTGAATGTTAGGATAAATTTTTCCTCCTTAATTTATAATTTGAATAAAGAGAGACAGTTTGGAGTAGTGGTTATGGCATCAGGTTAGAAACTAGGAGAGCTGTGAATTCTAGTGCTGCCTTAGACACAAAGTCAAATGTATGACCTTAAACTAGTTATACTACTGTGTTTCCCCGAAAATAAGACACTGTCTTATATTAATTTTTGCTCCAAAAGTTGTGCTATGTCTTATTTTCAGGGGGTGCCTTATATTTCTCAAATAAGACAAATTCACAGGCAGAAAAGCTGACAACATAGAAACATAGAAACATAGAAGACTGACGGCAGAAAAAGACCCCATGGTCCATCTAGTCTGCCCAAAGAAAGTGTAGTACAGTATACTCCTGCTATTGCAGCTTCCGGCCACCAGAGGAACTACAGTCTATGCAGTGTAGTGGAGACTGTAATGGCGGTGGGACAGCAGCAGACTGTGTCTGCTGTATTGGATGGTACAAAGCGATGGAAGGGGCCAACAGGGGACGCCACATTATTACGGTACCACTATGAACAGCTTTGAATGGTACCGTATGTTTTTCCACCGTCCCGTATGTAAACTTGACTACGCCTTATTTTCGGGGGGTGCCTTATATTAGCAAATTCTGCAAAACCTCTGACATGCCTTACTTTCGGGGTACGTCTTATTTTCGGGGAAACAGGGTAGTTTACATACATAAGATGTGCACCAAGACAAATTACTTGTGGGTCCAATCACACTTGGCCAATAAAGTATTCTATTCTATTCTATTCTATTCTATTCTTACTTTTTCTTAGCCCTAAGAAGGAGGCAATCACTTCTAAAAAAACTTTTGCAACAATCCTGCAGGGGCCTCTCCAGGCAATCTCAAAAAGTTGTACATGACTGAGTAGAAGTGTTAAAAAAAAACCTTGAATAAACACCCAAAAAAACCCAGCTAAGCAAAAAGTTGTTAACAGGTGTCTTACAGAATAGTTTTCATTGATTTCCAGACAGAACCAATACTGTTCATTCAAATATTCTTTAAAGAATTATGAAGGCATGCTTTATTTATTTGCAATCAAATATAAAACAATAGGTTATCGTTAAACAATGACAAACAAAATAAAACATGGACTTTATACTTAAAGACTTTCCTGACAATTTAGATTATAGATATGCTTTTTTTAAAAAATCCACTAAACCTTTCCATTCATTTTTAGAGAATCGTGCTTAGACTATACACACAGTATTAAAACATGCAGATCAAATATATCTACCCTTTAAAATGTTTTTGGCATTTTCTAGAAATGTGTAGATGATGATTTTTTTAAAAAAAGAAACATATTTTCATAACATTGAAAGGTTTGCCAGATTGGTACAAGGGAAAGGGATCAACAAGTAGAATTTTAGTATAGGTAGGTGCTTGAATTCATGCTAACGAAGAGTAGGGGACTGTTGTATGTATTGTGGGAAATTAAGATCCAAAGGAAAGACTGTTATGCTGGAAACATTTAAGAAACAGACAATAAGTGCTTTGGGCTGCAGGCCATTAATTCCTTATGAAGGTTTTATAAAGCTTATTTTGAAGTGAACATAACATTGCAGTATGTAGTAGGCGTGACCATGGGAATAGCAGACAGGGAAATCTATTCAAGGACATTTCCCTATCAAAATAACCTACATACCGTGTTTCCCCGAAAATAAGACACTGTCTTATATTAATTTTTGCTCCAAAAGTTGTGCTACGTCTTATTTTCGGGGGGTGCCTCATATTTCTCAAATAAGACAAATTCACAGGCAGAAAAGCTGACACCCCCAAAGAAAGTGTACCGTACGGTACACTGATTACGGTACGGTACCTGTAAGTATGGCACACACACACAAAAACGACGGCACTTATATGGTACAACAGTATACTCCTGCTATTGCAGCTTCCGGCCACCAGAGGAACTACAGTCTACGCACTGTAGTGGAGACTGTAATGGCGGTGAGGCAGCAGCAGACTGTGTCTGCTGTACTGGACGTTACAAAGCGATGGAAGGGGCCAGCAGGGGATGCCACATTATTACGGTACCGCTATGAACAGCTTTGAATGGTACCGTATGTTTTTCCACCGTACCGTATGTAAACTTGACTACGCCTTATTTTTTGGGGGTGCCTTATATTAACAAATTCTGCAAAACCTCTGACATGCCTTACTTTCGGGGTATGTCTTATTTTCGGGGAAACAGGATAGCTATATAATTCTATGTAATAATATTTATAACCTAATCTTAACTACCCCATAACTAATCCAGAAATCGCAGAACAAAAAGCTAAACTGGGCATTCCAGTTAAACTGCTTAATGTAATGCATTAAATAATTCCCCTCCATTACTGTAGGTAAATTCTGCACTCTTTGGAACTGTTTGCATTGATCATTAAGCACACAGTGAGTTCGACTCCCTGTCATCTATCTACTGGATAAGGAGAAGGTCAAGCATGGAGATTTGCTAACTGCAGATAGTACCTGCCACTTGTTCACTCACTCCTCTTTAGTTTCCTTGCCCAAAAGCAAACGGCAAACCAAATTCTCAATGTCCTCATTTGCTTAATGAGAACAAACGATAGTCAAAGCAAATAAATAGAATATCAGAAATAGGAAGCCCAGAGGTTGTCAAAGGATTAGTGTGTGGACATTTAGGGTTCTTTGACAAGGTTGGCTGTTCATGCCCACCTTGCAAAAAGTTAATAGGAATAGATATGTAAGCGGTATTATTTTGCTTGAGTCATATACATTGCTCAAAAAAACACAAAGGGAACACTTAAACAACAGACTATAACTCCAAGTAAATCAAACTTCTGTGAAATCAAACTGTCCACTTAGGAAGCAACACTGTTCGACAATCAATTTCACATGCTGTTGTGCAAATGGAATAGTTGTGCAAATGAAATATTCAATGAGAATATTTCATTCATTCAGATCTAGGATGTGTTATTTGAGTGTTCCCTTTATTTATTTATTTTGAGCAGTATATATTCCCAGTGAAGCCATACCCAGAAAAGTATCACTGGTTATACACTTATGTGCTTTGAATGAAAATTATCTCTTCTTTTCTTAGGCAAATAAACTATGGAGACTTTGTTGGTTCCTGGCGTTGGTTATTGGTTTGCAGAAATTTCATTACATAATCAGTGCTAGTAACTTTATGGTTTGCTCCCTGTTTATATACAATAGCTTATCCTATCACCGATGGTGGGAGTTAAGAATAAACCCCACATTCACGGGCATGGTGATGTTACCTAGTTGGATAATGAAATGTCTGCAAGCAAGGAGCCCAAAGAGCTCCATAGTTTAACCCTTAGTAGTGTTTCCCCACCTTGGCATCTTGACGAGATCTGGACTTCAACTCCCAGAATTCCCCAGCCAGCATCCGCTGGCTGGGAATTCTGGGAGTTGAAGTCCAGACCTCTTCAAGTTGCCAAGGTTGGGAAACACTGCCTTAGTAAGTTCTCTTCTATTGGAAGCATATACTTTATTATTGCAGTGAAAGAACATGCAAATATACTTATGCTTCAAAATCATAAAACCCATTGATGAGTGAGATCAGATGAAATTCATACACTTATGGCAAGTGTTAAGTCATGGGATACTATGAATCTACTCTGTATCAGCAAAGAGGGCATTTTCATTAATATTAAGTATGGCAGAACATGTTTTATTGGTGATGGGAAGGATGGGAAGATCTTACATAAAATAGCATTTCACTGCAGATGTTGGAGTAAAGTAACTTCAGAACCACTGTGGAATGTAAATATGACTCGCCAGTATTATTGTTGTGTTCGCGCCTGGGCCAGCTGTTGCCCCCACATATGTGAGAGATGCGTCACAGAGTGATTGTGAAAGCCTGGCTGACAGCCAGGAAAACGTGGCAGACAGTCCACTGGAACTGGCAGACAGCCCAGGGGATTTAGCAGGCAGCCCGTCGGATAGCCTCTCTTCTTTGGATTCAGATGCTGACCAGATAATCAATATGCGTAGCCGTAGAGCAATGCAACGTAGGGCTCAATTAAGGGATTATCAACCGTGATTATGATGTCACCTGTGTTTGGATGTGGTCCACAGAATGAGGGCTGGGTGTGGTTCCCATAATGAGGGCTACAGTTACAAAAGGGAACAGAGGCAGAGGCAAACTGTGGATGTTTATCTGTGTGGTTTGTGGTTCCTGCTTTGAAGCCTCTGCTCCGTGCCTTTGGAGTTCAACTCAGCATTGTCAGGCAAGTGGGAGTTGAAAACTCTGCTGCTCTCGTGCCTCGAGAATTCAGAGAACTCCTGGAATGTTTCTGCTACGTGAATTTTGTATTTGTTTGCTTTTTCATGAACTTTGTACCTAGCTGAATTTTCACCTCGAACTGTGTTTTACTCCTGAAAATAAGGACAGTTCTCTTTAGCCTTTTCTTTTCTGTTTAATACAACTTTTTGCTGATTAGCAATGCACGTGTGTGTCTGACCTTCTTTCCTGGACCATTAATTATCGCCTGAGCCCGGTCAGGCAGAACAATTATACTGCTGAGGTTGAGAGGTGGAGTGATTTCTGGATACTGTTATCATCATCAAGGCAGGCCACTTTTGATCATGCACATGCATGTATGGGCACATATAATGCAAAGTCTGGTTACTGTGATCTTTACATTGGAAACAGCGGATTAGAAATATAGGAATCACATGCAGGGTTGGAAGGAAAGAGCAATACTGTACCAATTGGCAAGGGGCATCCAGCCCATCCAGCCCAGGTTGGCCTGGCTCCCCTTTTTCCCCCTTAATTCCACGGAATCCCTGTTTGTAAAGATTAACTTGCAACGTTACTAAGAAATGTCTTTTTACATCAACTTTGCTGGAACAAGGAAATAGGAAAAAAAAAAAGAGGAGCAAGCTGACCAGAAGAGGAGCACAGAAAAATGTGGGTCCTTCCCTTCTTAGATTTGTAGATGAACACATGATCTGTACGGCAAACGTGAAATCGCACAGGGGCCATTGCATCACAAATTATGGGAGACTCTTCCCATTGGTTACAATTTGAAAAATTTCAAATGATATATTTTACACATGGAAACGGGCCAGATCGTGATTATGTTTATAATCTTATGATCTTTAAAGACTTAAGTGCATTAAGTCTTTAAATGAATAACAACTTTGCTCAAACCGTAGCTTGCTCCTCTCTGCATTATGACATCTTGCTATATTATCTACTGTAAGAGGAGACATTTCCAAGAGAGTGAGTGAGACATACCAATGGACAAGGTGCATCTAATCCAGGGGCACCCTGTTCTCCTTTCTCCCCTTTGGGACCCTTTTTGCCTTTCTTTCCCTTTTCCCCCTGTGGACACAATGGTTTGGATAAAACACATGTTTTATTCTTTTTTCAGGGAAGCAAAACGATCTGTTTTTTAAAAAAGTTTTTTTTAAATTAGCCAATGGAGGGTTGAAAGGACACTTACCCCTGCGTTCTAATTTGCAGGATGCATTAGGTAGAAAAATAAGTTATTTTTCATGATCAGCAGCATTAACTGCATCAGTTTGGTTATACAGTAGTACCTCGTGATATGAACCCCTCATCATATGAACTTTTCGAGATACAAACCTGGGGTTCGAAAAAATTTTGCCTCTTCTTACGAACTTTTTTCGCCTTACGAACCCGCTGCCTGAACGCCGAACCCGGAAGTTCGGCAAAAGTTTGGGATCGGCGTTCGGGTTTGGGAGGCCGCCGAGAAGTGCCGCCGCCTGGTTGTCTCCTTTGCAGAAGAGCCATGGAGCTGTCGGCTGGTGGGGAATCCCAATAGGGAATTCCATGGGCGGAGCTTTGACGTCACGGAGACGTCCTTCCTGGCCGGCCGAAATGTGGACTCCAGGAAGGATGTCTTCGTGACATCAAAGCTCCGCTCATGGAATTCCCTATTGGAATTCCCCACCTCCGTTTGAGCCTCCTGACCGGCCGACAGCTCCGCGGCTCTTCTGCAAAGGTGACAGCCGACGGCGCTTCTTGGCGGCCTCCCGAACCTGAACGCTGAACCCGAACTTTTACCGAACTTCTGGGTTCAGCGTTTGGGAGAACGCCGAGAAGCCCCCCGGCTGTTTCGGAAGGTAACAGCCGGGCGGCGGTGCTTCTCAGCGGCCTCCCGAACCCGAGCTTTTGCTGAACGTCCGGGTTCGGCATTTGGGAGAACACTGAGAAGCGCCCGGCTGTTTCAAAAGGTGACAGCCGAGTGGCGGCACCCAGCGGAGCACCGTTTTTGTGATTTTTTTTTGCTTGCATACATTAATTGATTTTACATTGTTTCCTATGGGAAACATTGTTTTGTCTTCCGAACTTTTCGCCTTACGAACCTCCTCCCGGAACCAATTAAGTTCGTAAGACGAGGTATCACTGTATTGCTCTTCTGCGTTAATGCAATAACGATAGGCACTTTGAATCCTCCCAGGAGATTCCTAGAGAGGCCTCACAGAGGCTTCTCCCTGCCTTTTCTGGTTACAGTTTTGGAGGCTCAGGTTTGTAAGTGGAAAATGGTTCTTGAGAAGAGGCAAAAAAAAATCTTGAATATCCGGTTCTTATCTAGAAAAGTTCGTTAAGTAGAGGCATTTGTAGGTAGAGGTACCACTGTATTCTGATGCACTTCCACATTAGAGCTCTATATTCTGATGTACATTTATTGGCATCCTTCCTGGATTAAAATGTCCCTAAATTAGAAGCTTTTTTTGTGTCTGAAAATAGGCATTATTTCAAAGAAAGTATGCAATGTTTAGTTTGTGACTTAACTTGAGATATTTCTGTAGATAGATTTCATTACACAAATGCAATACTTGGAGACAAGAACAGCTACCAGAGAAAAAATGATTTTATCAGAAGGCAATGGAAGACACCTTTGACAACTAATTTAGAACTGTTTTCACACCTGATCAGTTACAATGGTAAATGAGTTTCAGACTCACAGTCCTTAACAAAACCAAAAGTGACTCTATTTAAACACACAGGCAGACATAAATTAAGAATATTAATATAATGGAGATGCAACAGAATGACAGTTAGTATCACAGAACTAAGGAATGATTGTCAAGGTCTAAGCTGAAGGAAGGATTTAATTTGCAAGGAAAAGGGTAAAAAAGACCAGATGAATTTTAAGGAAACAAGGTAAGAGGAGAAGGGAGAAATGTGCCTCTAAAAAGGGAGAGAGGATTAGGATGGTGTATAAGGAATAGACAGTCACTCATTTTCATATAAAAAATATGCATCCATTTACAGCAGAAAATAAATATTTAGAACAATTGCATTGTAAATATGTAATATTTAACACTTCAATGCCTAAAGCAGTGCATTCTTAAAGTCACTCAATGAACCCCCCCCCCTCCAAAATTACTTACTTTAACCTCACTTTAAAAGTAACATATCCAATTATTGTGATAACATATATTTAAAAAGTGAAATTGCACAAAACACACATTGTACTATGGCATAAGACAAAACATCGAATGAGTGTCAAACACAGTTTCATGGAGAGATATACTGTATTATATCCTACAGCTAATATTTATTTATCAGTTTCAGCCAAAATATGATGAACTTTAAAATGGTGAGGGGAGTTCTTAGTAGTAACTTAAAATTAATTTAATATTGGATTTGTCTTGTATTGCTGTGAGCCGCCCCGAGTCTGCGGAGAGGGGCGGCATACAAATCTGATTAAACTTAAACTTAAACTTAACTGAACAGTTGAAGATTTAACTCAGAAACCAATAATTAACTATGAAACACTGCATTTCCATTTAGGTTAGATCTACTTGACAGACTTTATCTTTAATATCGATAATTTGTTCTATTTTTTTTTAATATATAATTTTATTGATTTTTTTTTTAGAAATTTTTACAAAAAACATAAAACATAAAAGTGAATACCATCACCAAACAGAAAATTAAGAAAACCCTTCACCAAGGAAGATTCAATTCTATATCCTTCATTTACTTCTTTTCTGGGTTACATTATTTATTCTTTATAGAGTGATTTAATTTTATTTTTAACGTTTGCATCGCTTACTGATATTGTTAATATATAATTTTTAACCTTTTCCCACCGCCTCATTGTTTCTGCTAATTTATCTTCATTGTAGTTGTGTAATCTAATTTCCATAACTTCATAGTGAATGTGGTCCACCATGTACTTACTCCAATTTTTCATCGTCCATTTGTTAGCATCTTTCCACCCAAGCACTATATTTGCTTGGGCGCTTTCTATTGCTGCAGTTTTAATTTCTTCGTATTCTTTTACCTCACTATTTTTTATTAATAATGCTGCTTCCTTAGTTATTTCCCAGTTACTTCCCGTAATTTTATTCACTTCCACTTGTATTTGCTTCCAAAATTTTTGGACTTTGCTGCATTCCCAAAACATATGCATAAATACTCCTTTTTCCTTACATCCATGCCAACAGTTTCCTTTTATCATCGCTTGAAAGCGTGCTAATTGTACTGGTGTATAATACCATTTGTGTAAAATTTTTCTTCTCATCTCTCTTATTCTTGTATTTTTAATTCTTTTTATATTTTCAATTATGCCTTCCATATCCCATTCATCAATTTCTAGCTCGTCCTGCCAATATCTCGTCAATTCCTTTATTACTTGCTCCTCTGCTTGTAATAATTCCCTATATATATTACTTGTTCTACATTAAAATCATTTCTCCAAATATGAGTTAGGAATAGGACTAACTCTGAGCCCAGGGAAAAATCAGACAAAATAGTGCTTTGTTAGCCACTTTAAGCTGGAAGGTAAATAAAGATCCATTTTACAGTACATAGAAACAAAAGTTTTCATAAAAGGAAAATAAACAAACCCTGACTATAGATTCTGATCAAACCATGAATCAGAAGAGTCAACAAAAATGGATTAAAATGACTTGAGAGAACCATAGATGGAAAATAAATTGGGCCTTTGAATGTTGCTTAATGCAAAAATATGGCTTCCCTTGCTTTTCGAATTTGACAGGGAATAATTATGTGGAACATATTTAGGGAATATTTGTGTGGAACATATCCGGGTCTTTGGAGAAGAGTGGTATGTATACAAGCCTAATTACGTAATTAATAATAATAATTATAATGGTGCTTGGCACGCTGGGCGCAGTGCCAAAGGATCTCAGTGGACGTTTGAAAACCATCGGAATTGACAAAATCTCCATCTCTCAATTGCAAAAAGCCGCTATACTGGGATCTGCACACATAATTCGCCGCTACATCACGCAGTCCTAGGTGCTTGGGAAGCGCCCGACTGATGATGAAATACGAAATCCAGCATAGTGATCTTGTTTGCTGTGTGGAACTGACATAATAATAATAATAATAATAATAATAATAATAATAATAATAATAATAATAATAATTTATTGATAAAAGATTTTGAATTAATGTTTAGAAGTTTTAAATAGTATACTAAATTACCATATTAATAAATTTTAAGAGAATTTAAACATTCATTCCCTATTTGCATCTAGAACATCTAGGAGAATTTATTTCATTTCAAAGAAATTTCAATTTTGCACTGACTCCAGAAGACAAATTTTGCCCGGACTGAGCCAGTCCAGCCTTCTTTTACAATGAACTCACTCAGCAAATAAGCGATGCCTGAGAAAAACAAACACCAGGCAATGATACAATATTATTCTTTCAGGTTTAATATCCTAGTTCTCTAAACTCTGCTAGCTGTTCTTTGAACATGTAAGAATATACCGTATTTTTCAGAGTATAAGACGCACCTTAGTTTTTTATTTTTGCAGGGGAGGAATCTGCCTATTAGGTATTCATCTGGCTAGCGTCCTTAGTCTGGTCAGCTTCAGCCCATTATTTTATGCCCTGGTTAGAGCTTTAAAAAATGTTATTTGGAGAGAGTAAAATGAAAGAGCCTGCAAGCCAGTAAGAGCTGGGAACATTGTTAGCACCTGGAAGGAAACTGATTTGGAACAAGTAGAGCAATGAAAAAAGCCTGCAATGACTTAGGGCTGGAAAAACATTCTCCAGAGAGAGTAACAATGAAAAAGCCTGCAAGATAAGAGTTGGGATGATCGTTAGCACCTAGCTCCGAGTCCTCGGAGAGGGACGGCATAGAAATCTAATAAATAATAATAATAATAATAATAATAATAATAATAATAATAATAATAGTTAGGGCTGGGAAAAAAGCTTCAAAGAGTATAAGACACACCCAAATTTCCAGCCTTTTTTAGGGACGAACAAGATGTGTCTTATACTTGGAAAAATATGGTAGTTTTGCTTTCAAAACAATATTTTGCTATTCTATGGACTCCATCTTATTTTTCTCATGCTGATTTCGGAGCTCTATCGCTGAATCAAGTGACTCTGCGGTTATGATCACATAATATGCTTACTGACATTTAAGTTAAAATTCTGGCTGTCTAAATTGCCTTAATATTCGCACATTATATAGAATTGATAATTAACCCCACAGGTAGGAAGCAGACCATAGACTGGGGTTTAGTGTCTAATTTAGCGCTTTCCAAAACTGGGTAAATTACCCCAAATTGGATAAAAGTGCTTTCCTTTCCTTGGGTAATGACTGATGAGGCCATTACCCAATCATGACAGAGATATTTAAATAAGGGCTTTCAGATAAGCAGTAACAAGGACATTTTTAATAAGCGGTTTTGGGTAATGAATGAAAAAGTTTGAAAAGCACTGGTCGAATCTGTGACACAGCACAAGTAAAGTGTGAATAGCCTATTAGTTATTATTAAAAAAGTATCTTCTTTTCATTCACTTCTTGTTCAGCTCTAAATGTAGTACGTTTGATAGAGTTATAGAGTCTGCAACTATGTTTACGATCTCCCATGGAATCATACATTTGCATAGCAAAGTAAATTGGAAGAAACTCACAAAATAGCTTGGGGGGGGAATGGAACTTACCATTACAGTGTTCCCTCGATTTTCGCGGGTTCGAACTTCGCGAAAAGTCTATACCACGGTTTTTCAAAAATATTAATTAAAAAATACTTTGCGGGTTTTTTCCCTATACAGTACCACGGTTTTTCCCGCCCGATAACGTCATATGTCATCACCAAACTTTCATCCGACTTTAATAAATATTTTTTTAATAAACTTTAATAAATAAATATGGTGAGTAATGATCTAAATGGTTGCTAAGGGAATGGGAAATTGCACTTTAGGGGTTTAAAGTGTTAAGGGAAGGCTTGTGATACTGTTCATAGCCAAAAATAGTGTATTTACTTCCGCATCTCTACTTCGCGGAAATTCGACTTACGCGGATGGTCTTGGAACGCATCCCCCGCAAAAATCGTGGGAACACTGTATTATTAAAATTTACCACACTTAATTTGTTTCTCCTTTATTCCTTTTTATTCCTAAACAATGCTACACTTTGGAAACATTACTGCTTTGTCCTAAACCAGTTTGGCAAGCACAATTGAAAAAGATTGAACAGGTACATTTCCAAGCTAAGTTTAGACCAAATAGAGTTTCTAGAACAGAGTTACTCAAGCTTGGCAACTTTAAGACTTGTGGACTTCAACTCCTATATGGGAGTTGAAGTCCACAAGTCTTAAAGTTGCCAAGTTTTGGGGAACCTGGTCTAGCAAGTGACAGTTTAGTTTTTACACTCAGACGTAGTTTAATCACTGATAATCACCAAGTGTGCCTTCCATCCCCTGTCCAATTGTCTCTCCTTTATCTTTTCTTCCTTTCAAATATGTTCACCCATAGTTTTATATCTTTTCTTCTATTCTTTTCTTTACTTATATTATTACATATCTTTCTCTTCAATGTGTATTATGTATTGGACAAAATAAATAAATAAATAAAATAAATAAATAAATATGCTATACTTCACTGTTACAGAAGGTGGTGCTACAGCCCTGTTATATTCCATCCATTCTGTTAATTATAAATAGGTCCAGGGAAATGATTTCACCAACATGTTCAACAGGGAAAACATGAAAACTTTGGAAAATGAATTAAAGGAGGGAATAAGCCTAAATAGTTTATTCAATACGAAGCTCATCAGGCTATTTCAAAACAGTGATCTCCCAATTTTTGTTTCATTTTCTGTCCAACCCCAATGAAATAGAGTGTTCCCTCGATTTTCGCGGGTTCGAACTTCGCGAATAACCTATACCACGGTTTTTCAAAAAATATTAATTAAAAAATACTTCGTGGTTTTTTTCCCTATACCACGGTTTTTCCCACCCGATGACGTCATATGTCATTGCCAAACTAATAATTTTTGCAAATAAATAACAAAAAAAATAATTATTGTTAATAAATAATTATGCATCAGGATCACTAAGTGTCTTATTCAATGGTGAGTACCGGTAATAATGGTAAGTAAATGGTTGTTAACGGAATGGGAAATGGTAATTTAGGTGTTTAAAGTGTTAAGGGATGGCTTGTGATACTGTCCATAGCCAAAAATGGTATATTTACTTCCGCATCTCTACTTCGCGGAAATCCGACTTTAGAACTGCCCCCACCCTCCCTGTCTTTCGTAAACTACTCAAGACTCACTTATGCCGCCAGGCATGGGGGAGTTAAGATATTCCTTCCCCCTAGGCCCTTACAAGTTATGCATTGTATGTTTGTGTGTATGTTTGGTTTTATAATAAGGGTTTTTAGTTGTTTTATTAATTGGATTGTTACATGCTGTTTTTATCATTGTTGTTAGCCGCCCCGAGTCTACGGAGAGGGGCAGTATACAAATCCAATAAATAAATAAATAAATAAAATAAATGCATGGGTTGGATATGTGCATGTATTTCAGAACTTGCAGACTGCATATCCTAGTAAAAATTCAGTGATTCTATGTGAGGAGAATCCAATGACAAGTGTATTGAAGCTGTCTCACCAGGACTAAGTGCTTTAATTAAATGTTTAGCTATCACTTGCAGTAGGCATCCGATGCAATTATCTTTCTCGGAATTAGTCCAAAGTGCTCCTAGCTTAGTTTCCATCTTCTCAGCAATAAAGCCAGGTGCTTACAAAGTATAAATACAGAGCCCGTTTAATTGAAGTTTGTAGCCCTACCAGTATATCGATTTACAAAAGCGGTTACTCTGGCCCGGAGTCTCCTGTCCTATTGCTACTCCAATGTCTCTTGCCAGTAACTAGAGTATAAACAAACACAGACTGCAGGGAGTCTTGGAGGGGAAAAAAACCCCCCTTTCTCCCATTATGGAATATGCTGATCTTTTTAGATGTGGGTGGAAGCTTGGTTTCACATTCTGACAAATGACTTTGTCTAGCAAAGCAGTGATATGCCTTTCGGCACGGAAGGCAGAAAGTCAAGTTTAACAGGACAAATTGTAAGTCTCCGGGACCGAGCCACTGACTAAGCTAAGTAACCAAACAAGTTAATAGCGTTGAGGTCACCTTTTCTCCCCTTTCTCCCACATCACCCTTTTCTCCACGTGGACCGGGGAATCCCTATAAAAAATGAACAAAAATATCTCTATTGGCTTCTGTATATTGATACGTGGGTTTATTATTATTATTTTTACTGTAGAGCTGTATGAGATACAGTAGTCCCTCGCTCTATCGCGCTTCACCTGCCGCGGCTTCACTTCATCGCGGGTTTTGAAGTCAGCTTCATTTGAATGATTTTACCACACAAACAAGCGCTAGAATCCCCCAGCGGGACTCCCAAATGATAAGCGGGGCGGGGACTGAGCTCCGGCGGAGGCCCGTCCCCTCGTTCAATCCCCCTCGCCAGTGCCGAAAGGAAAAAAAAGAAAGGAACGCGACGCGGCGGGGATTTCCAGACTGGGCTCGAGGGCGGAAGAGGAAGTGCTCGAGGGCGGAAGAGAGAGAGAGAGAAAAAAAGAAACAGCCGGGGCAGCTCACCAGGAACTTTACAGCCGGGGCAAGGCAAAAAACACAACATTTGGCTGAACTTCTGCAAAGAACAGAGTAAGTAGTAGTGGGGGGGGAAGGTTAGCCGGCCGTTGCTCGCCTCCAGGCATCCGGAGCTGGTGGGAAGGAGGATAAATTCCCCATCGCGGATTTCACCTGTCGCGGCAAGGTCTGGAACGTAACTCCCGCGATAGGTGAGGGACTACTGTACTCCCCATCCCACCCCCCAGCAGCCCAACTCCCAAGAATACTGCATCGAGGAGTTTGAAACTAAAAAAGAATTGATAGAAAATTACCATCGTTTTCCCTTCATGCAAATTAGTGCTGGCAATGTTCAAGGACAAATGCTTCATAGAGGTTTAGTGGCACTGAACAAATGGGCAACAGCATTCTAATTAGCTTTTCTCCGTTCCAAAGAATTTGCACAAACTGGAACATCTAACCACAGCTTCTGATTTAATTCTGATAAGATGTAGCTCAATTGCAGTCAGCAAGTGCAATCCAGGATTCTGTAGCAACCTTGAAACACTAGTTCCTTGTAGAAATAACTTCCCATGATGTTTTCGCTGTTTTTAGAATGCAGTGGCATGCTTTTTTTAATTTTTAATGTGTGGTTTAGGATAACGTGATTGAAACAACCCAAATTTTGGAAGAACTGTTGCTTCAAACAGGAGTTGTCTTGTCGGGTTGTTTTGATATAGCTGCATTTTCAAGCACTACTGACTGCATTTGTAAGGTTTGGTGCACTTAGTATTATGCTTATAACAATGCATAATTGTATGAACATTTGTCATTCTGTGGTCATTTATCCGTGCTCTAGTTAGCATCAATTGCTGCAAAACCATTAGGGGTATTATTTATGGTGGTATTATTATTATTATTCTCTCTAGTGTTATTATAAGACAAACGGCAGTACAGTGTTGAGTATAATCTCTGCATGATTGTCGTGCATGGGAAATGGGATAATTTTTAACATGCTGTAAGCATGCGACTATTAACTAGAAACAAATGTTTACCTACCACACAGACAAATAGGTGATCAATAATTACTTACATCAAGGCCAGGTTCACCATCTTTGCCCTATTAAATAACCATAATACTTTTGTTAAGCTTTCAGGCTCTTATAAAACTTGAGCGGGGTTAAATATTTGCCTGGATTATTCAGATATGTGCTGTGTACAAAACACAATTTTAAATCCAAAGCTGATTTAAGAACAAGCTCTTTGAATGAAAAAGAATCACATATAGTGCATTTGCTCTTTTTATATTGAATACTCTCTTAAACATGAGAAAATATTTAGGTATTACTTAGGATCATTATTGTTATTGTTAACTATTCTTTTGTCAAAGCAAAATAGCCTGAAATAATTACTTATGATATACTTCGGCAAACAATTTGTTAGTTTAGACAACACGTTAAGCAAAACATGAAAATAAAATCTTCCAAAGTCTTATTCCAAGTTCTGATGGAGCACAAATAAGGAAGATAATGGAAATACCTCCGGAACCGCCTTCTACCGCACGAATCCCAGCGGCTGATAAGGTCCCACAGAGTTGGCCTTCTCCTGGTCCCGTAGACCAAACAATGTCATTTGACGGGCCCCAGGGGAAGAGCCTTCGCTGTGGTGGCCCCAGCCCTCTGGAATCAACTCCCCCTGGAGATTAAAACGGCCCCCACCCTCCTTGTCTTTCGCAAATTATTCAAGACCCACCTATATTGCCAGGCATGGGGAAACTGAGACACCTCCCCCAGGCTTTTATATTTCAGGTTTGGTATGTATGTGTTGTATGGTCTTAATTGCTGGGGTTTTATATATCTTTTTCTTTTAATATTAGATTTGTTCACTGTTATATTGTTTTTATTATTGTTGTGAGCCGCCTCGAGTCTTCGGAGAGGGGCGGCATACAAATCTAATAAATTATTATTATTATTATTATTATTATTATTATTATTATTAAATCCATGGCATTGATTATATTCAATGACCAATTAATATCAAGCAATTTAAATGTCAGGGAATGCAATATATGCATGTTGATTATTACATTAGAACTCCTACTCAAGTTACTTTGCAAGAATTGAAGGCAAGCAGGCTTACCCGCTGCCAAATTTGCTGATGGAGCCGTAAGCATGGGCTCTGTCACATGGTCTTAAACCAGGAAGAGAGGCGATCTCGCGTGAAAGCACGAGATCGGCCTCTGAACAGCTGATAGACCCATAGCAAACTGCGCAGGCGTAACCATGGAGGTGGGGCAAGGCGAGGCGGTGTTGGGGATTTAAAGGCCGCCCCGTCTGAGGATCGCTCTCTTCACTGGATTGTTGATGGCAATGGGTTTGGATGAGACAAAATGTCATTTCAGTAGAATCTGTCTTATTGCTCCTTAGGATACTGGTGCTCTTTAGAATTGAAGGCATCTGCTAATAATCATACCACATGGGAAATGTGAACACTGTGAAATCTCTGAACATGTCTACTATTGGGTCAAGTCATTTTAGTAGCAATAGAACCACTGCAAGAAAGCTCAGAAGTATCTAAAACAATGTTAATTATGTACAAATCAAGGCCCTCTAATTTTGTATAAATTGGGAATCTGCTAGAACCTTTTCTCAATAGCAAATGTACAAAAGCTTATATCTTTTAATAACATTTATTAATCAGAAAAGGTGCTATCTGATTCTGATTTTTTTTCCCCACCAGAGACTAACACAACACTCTTCCTGTAATGTCTAGTTTTCTGGAGAATATGAACTGAGGAAGCTGATTATGAATCTGATCACTCCACCCCATGTCCAGTCAACATCTCCACCCCGTGTCCAGTCAACAAAGCAGTGGAAGTGATGTGCGGGTGCCTGGAGGCTGTTGGGGCCTGGATGGGTGTCAACAAACTCAAACTCAATCCAGACAAGACGGAGTGGCTGTGGGTCTTGTCTCCCAAGAACAATTCTATCTGTCCATCCATTACCCTGGGGGGGGGGAGAATTACTGACCCCCTCAGAGAGGGTCTGCAACTTGGGCGTCCTCCTCAATCCACAGCTCACATTAGAGAAACATCTTTCAGCTGTGGCGAGGGGGGCATTTGCCCAGGTTCGCCTGGTGCGCCAGTTGCGGCCCTATTTGGACCGGGAGTCACTGCTCACAGTCACTCATGCCATCATCACCTCGAGGCTCGACTACTGTAATGCTCTCTACATGGGGCTACCTTTGAAAAGTGTTTGGAAACTTCAGATCGTGCAGAATGCAGCTGCGAGAGCAATTAAGGGCTTCTTTAAGTATGCCCATATCACTCCAACACTCCGCAGTCTGCATCGGCAGATCAGTTTCCGGTCACAATTCACAGTGTTGGTTATGACCTATAAAGCCCTTCATGGCACCGGACCAGAATATCTCCGGGACCGCCTTCTGCCACACGAATCCCAGCGACCGGTTTGGTCCCACAGAGTTGGCCTTCTCTGGGTCCCATCGACTAAACAATGTCGTCTGGCGGGACCCAGGGGAAGAGCCTTCTCTGTGGCGGCTCCGACCCTCTGGAACCAGCTCCCCCCCGAGATTAGGATTGCCCCCACCCTCCTTGCCTTTCTCAAACTCCTTAAAACCCACCTTTGCCGTCAGGCATGGGGGAACTGAAACATCTCCCCCTTTATTTATTTATTTATTTATTTATTATTTGGATTTGTATGCCGCCACTCTCCGAAGACTCGGGGCGGCCCTTGCCCATGTTGTTCTGGTGTTAGATTGATTGTGTGCTTGTTTTTTAATATTCTGGGGTTGTTTTTTATGAATTTTTTTAGCTTAACATTGTAATTGGATTGGTGGGTATTGGATTTGTTATTATGTATTGTTTTTACCTTGTTGTGAGCCGCCCCGAGTTTGCGGAGAGGGGCGGCATATATATCCAATAAATCTAATCTAATCTAATCACTTTTATTCAGTTGTATCTTCCCATCTTGTAGGATCTGTTAGGGTGGACGTTTTCTGAGTATCCCGAATTAAACAATAGTTAGCAGGAACGAATATTTATCTATATGACACAGTCATACAGAGATAGAGAATGCTCAAAAATTGGGAATTATCCTTCATGACTATTTTCAATAAATATTTTTGCTGAAATGTTTCTACTGAAGTAGTCACCTGAATTGCTGAAAAATACTATGAAGTCACAAAGCAAGCTGGCGGAAGAACAGATGTTTCCATTGTCATTGCAATGGAGTGTGATTTGAAATCTGAGACAGATGTTTCCAGAGCACTGCCAGCAGTCTGAATCTTAATCTGAGTGGCTAAAATGCTTGGCAGCAGGTTTTCAGACAAATCTATTTGCCTCAATTGGCTGCGTGCTTTACCAAGGAATTACGGTCATTCTTCAGCTTAGTCAATTCTTCCGTAACACATAGTGATTCTCAGTAACTGATGCACAAGACACCACTTCTGTATGCCATGTTTGGGGTCCTTTTGAATGAACACAGAACTTAGTTGACAGATGCTGTCAATGGATATGGACTTATTTCACGCTCTTCCATTTGCAAAACATTTTCTGATATTAAATAAAGCTCTTTAATATGATGGATGGATGGAAGAATGGATGGATGGATGGATGGATGGATAGATAGATAGATAGATAGATTAGATAGATAGATAGATAGATAGATAGGATAGATAGATAGATAGATAGATTAGATAGATAGATAGATAGATAGATAGATAGATAGATAGATAGATAGGATAGATAGATAGGATAGATACCTAGATAGGATAGATAGAGAGAGAGAGAGAGAGAGGGATGGATAGATAGATAGATAGATAGATAGATAGATAGATAGATAGATAGATAGATAGATAAATAGATAGATAGTGTTGTGGCCCATTCGCATCCTGCGCAACTACCAATGGATCCAGAGGACCCCAAAGCAGTGGTGGCGTGGTACAAGTGGCCTGTGTTCCTGGTAACTGAGCCTGAGAGTGAAGAGGACGTGGTATCAGGAGATGAGAAACCAGGGTCTTCTGCACCTCCTGAGATAAGTGACTCAGGAGAACAGGAGGAGCCTCTTCTTGACGCTAGGACTCGCAGGGCCTACAGGAGGCAGGAATGGCTATTCTTGAGGCTTACGTGTGAGTAGCACTTCTGGCTACGCTCTCAGACTATTTAAGGCAGAGTCATACAATGCTTTGGTGCAAGGACAACACCATTTCATTCCAGACTCTTGCTGCATCTTTTGGCTCTAGCTTGTGATTTTAAAAGAACCATATTCTTGTCTGCATTAATTAGCTCTGAGCTTCCAGCCAACCTCTGTAAGTCTATGATAAGGAACTCTGTTATAATCTAGTAATTACTGTTGTAATTACCTGTTCTTGGAACTCTGGCCAGCTGTTAAGACATTATTAGCAGTGTGGTGAAGACTTTATTCAATTTTACTTACTTTTAGAAGAGACTCAAAACTGCTAAGACTTTTATTAATATTAAACATTTAATACTTCAGATCGTGCAGAATGCAGCTGCGAGAGCAATCATGGGCTTCCCAAGATATGCCCATGTCACACCAACACTCTGCAGTCTGCATTGGTTGCCGATCAATTTCCGGGCACAATTCAAAGTGTTGGTTATGACCTATAAAGCCCTTCATGGCATCGGACCAGAATACCTCCGGGACCGCCTTCTGCCGCACGAATCCCAGCGACCGGTTGGGTCCCACAGAGTTGGCCTTCTCTGGGTCCCGTCGACTAAACAATGTTGTTGGGCGGGACCCAGGAGAAGAGCCTTATCTGTGGCGGACCCAACCCTCTGGAACCAGCTCCCCCCGGAGATTAGAACTGCCCCTACCCTTCTTGCCTTTCGTAAAGTTCTTAAGACCCATCTCTGCCGCCAGGCATGGGGAAACTGACACATCTCCCCCGGAGCCTATACAGTTTATACATGGAATGTTTGTGTGTTTGTTTGCTTTTAATAATGGGTTTTTTAGTGTTTTTTAAATTATTAGATTTGTTCTTACATTGTTCTTGTTATTGTTGTGAGCCGCCCCGAGTCTACGGAGAGGGGCGGCATACAAAAGTAATAAATAAAAATAAATAAATAAAATACGAAATCCAGTGGTATGCATCTTATTTGAACAGACAGGCAGACAGGCAGATAGGTAAATAGAAAGAGAGAGAGAGAGAGAGAGAGAGAGAGAGAGAGAGAGAGAGAGAGAGAGAATAAAGAAATAAAGAAATAAATAAAGAAAGAAAGAAAGAAAGAAAGAAACCTGATAGAGGAATGTGTTATTTATTCTAATCTGATACTGTCTACCCATATATATATTTAAAAATAATATGTGTTAAATAAATTTATACAATTATTTTTTATATATCACAGTTTTCACATCTAAATTTTTTATAATTTTTGGCTTAGGTGTTCTTTGTGTAGTTTTTGTCTGTCCATCACTCCCTTTCAGGTGTGTTTATACATAAATAGTTTCATTTGCAGTTTGAATAAGTGATATCGTGCATGACAAAAAAGAATTAAGTACATTTCAATCTTTAAAACCTCCCACAAACATAATCAGTTTCAAATATTCTAATGTTTTCAAATAAACAACATCAAATTCAGATTATATGTATAAATATGATTCTTTAGTATTCAACTTATAGAAAAATATTTCTAAGTCAAAACATTTATCCTAAAATTACACTGATATGGAGATGTCTCCTCATTTTATACCTATCTACATATAAATATACCTCTTATAAAATATACATCAAACAAAATTTAATATCTGCACATTATTAATACCTGCAATGCTAGCAAAGCTTAACAATTGTTTCCAATATATTGCAATAGTCAAGGCAGTCAATCTTTTATGACCAAAGATAATTTGCCTAAGACATTTAATGAAACAATAACATAAAAGACAATAACATAATTGCGTAACATTTTTAAAAAACTACAAAAACAACTCTTATCAAATTTGCTGCAAATGCAAATTAAAACATAACAACATAAAATGGTTTGCATAATTAAGACCTGATTGCTCTTTCCTCCAGAGAGATGTGTAAGGTTTTTTTAAAAAAAAAAAATCTAATATTTTATTGACACAAATTCATACCAGTATAATTTGGTGCCTAAGGACACCTTCACAAAAGTATAAACATGGCAGAAGCAATACAAAAGAGTTGATATTCAACATTGCCTTTTCTCATTTTGTTTATGTCAAACCTACTTTATTATTTTTTCAAAGTGCACTAAGAGGATGAATATGTGTAAACCTGAAATAAGAAGATAGTCTCACGAGCCATGACATGCTATTTAAACTAATTGCATTTCTTTCTGATGAACAGTTATTAAATGTACCAAGATTTAATGAAAGGTTTTACAAATATTGCACGTCTGAAAAATCATATAACTTACAGGCAAACCATATGGTCCTCTGGGCCCAGGATCTCCTGCAATTCCTTTTTCACCCTAAAATATAATTATATAAAGCATAAAACGTATCAGGAAAGACTTAATGAACTCAATCTGTATAGTCTGGAGGACAGAAGGAAAAGGGGGGACATGATCGAAACATTTAAATATGTTAAAGGGTTAAATAAGGTCCAGGAGGGAAGTGTTTTTAATAGGAAAGTGAACACAAGAACAAGGGGACACAATCTGAAGTTAATTGGGAGAAAACAACATAGAAACATAGAAGTCTGACGGCAGAAAAAGACCTCATGGTCCATCTAGTCTGCCCTTATACTATTTTCTGTATTTTATCTTAGGATGGATATATGTTTATCCCAGGCATGTTTAAATTCAGTTACTGTGGATTTATCTACCACGTCTGCTGGAAGTTTGTTCCAAGGATCTACTACTCTTTCAGTAAAATAATATTTTCTCATGTTGCTTTTGATCTTTCCCCCAACTAACTTCAGATTGTGTCCCCTTGTCCTTGTGTTCACTTTCCTATTAAAAACACTTCCCTCCTGGACCTTATTTAACCCTTTAATATATTTAAATGTTTTGATCATGTCCCCCCTTTTCCTTCTGTCCTCCAGACTATACAGATTGAGTTCATGAAGTCTTTCCTGATACGTTTTATGCTTAAGACCTTCCACTATTCTTGTAACCCTCTTTGGACCCGTTCAATTTTGTCAATATCTTTTTGTAGGTGAGGTCTCCAGAACTGAACACAGTATTCCAAATGTGGTCTCACCAGCATTCTATATAGCGGGATCATAATCTCCCTCTTCCTGCTTGTTATACCTCTAGCTATGCAGCCATGAGAAAATATTATTTTACTGAAAGAGTAGTAGATCCTTGGAACAAACTTCCAGCAGACGTGGTTGGTAAATCCACAGTAACTGAATTTAAACATGCCTGGGATAAACATACATATCCATTGTAAGATAAAATACGGGAAATAGTATAAGGGCAGACTAGATGGACTATGAGGTCTTTTTCTGCCATCAGTCTTCTATGTTTCTAATATCAATGCTGCTCATACATAGCAAAGACATTTTATTATGCGATATGCTTCACTTATTTCAACCCTTCACGAAAGCTACATGTTTGTTTTCAGGACAAGCCTTTGGCAGCTCCACGAAACATTTAAGATTTTCTTTGGAAGAAGAAATCATTTATTGTATTTTAAGACAAGGTTATAAGTTATTAAAATGGTTTACACTTGTGATAAAGGGGAAGTCATTTGTCTATATATTTGTTTTCTTTTTTCTTTACAATATTCTTATTTTTGCTTTCTGTTCTAAATCTATATTTTTCTTCCCTGCACCTATTTTTCTTTCCCCCCCTTTTAGTTTTTTTTTAATATTGTGGCTGTAATTTTTAATAAAATTGCTATTAAAAAGAAGCCTTAGCTAAGTCAAGATGAGAAATAGCGATAGGTCTATGCTAACTTCCTGTTATTCGTCTCTAAAGGCAAAAAGCTGCTTTTGTATGATTTTGTATGAATATCATAAAAACCTCAAATATTTACATTATTCATAATGTGTTTTCTTAGCATACTACTCTTGCTGATGAGGGAGCTCAAAATGACAATAAATTTTTCTCCGTTGAAGCAAAAAAAAAATGTAGCCTTGAATTATGAAGCAAATAAAACAGTTTCCTATTATCATCTTTGAAGACCGTCTGGTGCTTTTGCATTTGTGTAAGAATTATAATATTGTTGTGGTTAGCTCTGGCCCAGCTCCTGCCCCAAGGAATGTGGAGGTGGATGTGGGGGAAACATCCACATGCCACAGGCCTGTTTTGCTCCTGATAGAGTCTGCCGACGAAGTCTCCTCTGACCAAGGAAGTGTGAGTGACAGGGAAGAGGGGAATTTGGCAATCAGCCTAGGAGGAGATCAATCATGCCTATCATCCCTGGATTCGGAACAAGAAGTTATGACACATCCACACATGCATAGAGTGATGCATAGGAGACAACAATTGAAGGATTATTACAGGAGATAAATGAGGCCACCTGTGGTTGGGTGGGTCTGTTGTTATTAGTGCTACAGATAAAAGAGCAGCCTGGTGTTTTAGCCTCATGGCAGTTTATCTGATTCATTGTTTCGTCAAGATCGTGGTTTTTGCTGTTCAAGATTGTGTGTGGACTTTCTGGACTTTAGAATTGGACTCAATTTCCCAGTTATTGGGTGAGCAATGGGATTGCATTTAACCTGTGCCTTGCATGTACCAGAAAATCCCTTTGACATTTAAAAAGGGAGCTGTTTCTGTTTTTCTGTTTATAAAAACTTTTGGATTTTCCTTCTATCGTGTGGTGTGTGTCTTCCTGGACTAATTACCCTGTAATTACGTAAGGTTGAGACACGCCGGAAGAACAAATATTAGGTGGAATGTAGATTTTTGTAACCATCATGATTATGATAATCATCTCTGTATGTCTTGATAGGTTGTGAAAACTCCGTGCTTATTTATTGCTTTATTGCTGGAAGTATTAGGTAACCCTAAAGTATGGGAAAATTCAGTAATCAGATTAAGTGTTTTGTATGAACGTAACAACTGCATATTTCAATAAGTAATTTGAACAGAATACAAAAATATACAATATTATTAAGATATATTTGAATATAATAATAATAATAACAACAACAGAGTTGGAAGGGACCTTGGAGGTCTTCTAGTCCAACCCCCTGCTTAGGCAGGAAATCCTACACTACTTCAGATGTCTTCTTAAAAACTTCCAGTGTTCACAACTTCTGGAGGCCAGCTATTCCACTGATAAATT